>NC_041391.1:187079949-187110007 GCF_002162155.2 Triticum dicoccoides | reverse complement strand
CCCAGACCCACCTGTTAGCAGCCAGGAGCTGAACAATCTTGGATTGTTCGCCATAGTGGATCTTGCTGGACAGTCGTGCCGACACACCCTCCATCCTCTTGCGAGTTGATGAGATCGAACGAACGCCGGTGAAGGTGGTGCAAGCCGGCGGCGATCTCGAACTGCCACCAGCAGGGTGTGTGCTCTGCCATTCAAAAGAAGTGGCACTACCGTGACTGCAGAGAATCGAGAAAAATAGAAACACGATGAGCCCGCAATAGTTGAAGCAAAACTCATATAGAGGATTGGATTCAAAGATCTGACACTTCTCCAAAAGGATGCACTTGTAATAACGATTGTCGGGCCTTTTTACCCCAGTGGATATGTCGTTGAGCACTTTCGGGCCACATTGAGGGCATGGGATCAAGGGGAGAAGATCCATCTTGCCAGCTTGGGATTTGAAGGAGAAAGAGGCTGACATGGATGCCGATGAAGGATTAGTGGGAGGAGAAGGGGATCCGGGGAGGGCAAAGTGTGTGCGGGTAGGTGAGATAAGGAATTAAATGAATTACGACATACAATTTGTGACCCCGCTCAGGCTGGATCATGATTCCGGTCCAGGAAAAATTGCCAACGGTGAGACCATACAAGATCATTTTTGGTCATATCAGTAATTGACAATGGACAAACGGCAGAGGCACTCTTCAATATTGATGCCACCAAACTAAATACATCACGCAATACAACTATGTGCACCAATACCGAGACCAACAACTTAGATAATGATACCATATGGTAGTATGATTGTAACACCCCAAAATTTTAAACCATGTTTTTATTAAGTAAAATTTTGTTAGAAATAAAATTTTGTAATTTCAAAACCTTTCTGTTTTTCTGTTTTTGAAAATCCTTCCCTCCATATAGAAACTTTTGAAAATATTATGGGTTTTGAAAGTTTTCCTGAACCCTTTCATTTGACTTTTAAAATCCAGTAGGAAATATTTACATAATAAATTTGTCCCAAAATAATTATTTTGTTAACATTTCAAACTCTAGAATGCCCCTGTTGCACTAAGACTATTTTAAATAATACTTTTAAAATTACACAAAAAAAATGAGAGGTCCTCTGATGCCTATAGATCACTTTTATGCAAAAACCCACCTTGGTCATTTGAAAAGTTTGAGCAAAACATCATTTTTCATTGCTCAAATAATTCTCAAACTTCTCCATATTATAGTCCTCCCAACAAACCTCCTAAGTTCAGGAGATCAATTCCAATAAGTCCATCAAATAGTTCCCTGGAGTTTTGGGTGAGAACTGAATTATCTCAAAACTTGCATTAGAAACTTGTTTCCCCTGCCAAACCAACCTTACCATAATCTCTATCATCCAAAGAGACCCCATCCTGCCAAGTTTCACTTACAGAAGAATTTTCTAAATAGACCTTGCATTCTGTCAAACACCTTTGTGTGCATGAAAGAAATTTTGCAACTTTCTAAACTGTATTGGAAACTTACTCATCTAGCTAAACCAGCATGTCCAATATCCTTACCATCTTTTTAATCATCACCCTGCAAATTTAAGCATTTGGTCGAGCACATGGTGTGCGTGCCCAGAGCGCCGCCAGAGCGCACGTATTGCAGCCGCTAGCCGCTAGCATTGAGCTGCTGCTGCCCTCCTGTTGCTTCCCTCGCTCCTCCTAGACCTCCTCTGGATCACCAGATCAACCCCACCGCTTGCCGACACCTCCCCTCGTCTCCTAGCTCTGGCCATGCACCATCCGCCGTTGTCCAACACGCCATCGTCTTGGACACGCCCCCGTCCAAGACGTGTGGCTCGTCTCAGAACCAGCCACCGAGCTCCTCCATCACTGCAATCCATCACCGTCCTCACCTACCACACCAATGTAACACCCCTATGTAATGAGCCACCGTAACCCTCTCTGTTTAAGCTAAATCATTTTGCTAAATACTGCTTGATCAATATCTCATTTCAAATTCCACTTTGAATTCAAATTCAAATCATAAGTGAAATAAAGAAATTCACAAACATGAAAAAAAAATGTTCAAAGTGTTGCAAATAATCAATGGATAAATGTCATGGTGGAACCAACATTTTCTAAAGTGGTTAAGTGCCCTAAATCAATTAAAAAAAGGGCCAAAACAATAATTTAAAATGCTTTTGAAAGAATAAAAATTTGCAAACTAATTTACTTAAGTGTCAAACTTTTTGTGGCAATGACTTAAGTAACAACACTGTTTATGGTGCTAGTATTATATTTTATAAAACTAATTTGTTATAAAAAGAAATAGAAAACATAACAATAAAAGTAAAACAAAATTTTGAAAAGAAAAAGGAAAAAGGGCCCCTGTGCCCCATGAGCCTTAGCCCACCACGGCATACCCAGGCAGGCCGGCTCACCTACTCTCCCTCCTCCCTCTATTCATCCGACCCGCATCGCTACAGGGGCGCGGTCGCCCCCGACCACCTCGCCGACGACACCCCAAGGGAATAAGGCGCCACGCCCGCCATGCCCCCCCCCTGGCGCCTCGAGCGCCTCCTCTGTCACCCCACCCGCTCTCCTCTCTTCCCCATCGCCCTCTCAGCCTCTCCCCCTCCTCAAATCCACCGGACCCGAGCACCATCTTGCCCTGGCCATGTCGTAGACGCGGCCACCGTCGACCCCATGCCCCACCATCACGTCCATAGGCTCCTACGTCCTCCACGCCGACGAGTTGGAGCCAGGGACCACTACAATGCCACCTCCGACCTTTCTTCCTCCTCGGGCCCTGCCGCCATCATCTTCAACTCCGACGCCCTTTGCAGCTACTAAGCGCCCCACCGGCCACCGTGTGCCACCCGGTGAGCCTTCGCATCCTTCTTTTCACCGCGGATCCATGCCCGTTGCCCTTCTCGCCGTAGGAGCCAAAGCTCGCTGTCGTTGCCTTGCTCCACCGTCGCAGCCGCAGCCGTCGCAGTCCTCATCTGAGAACAGCAGCATGCTCCTGGTACTCCCAGGAGCCCGGCAAGCCCATCCGCTCGTCCTCCTGAGCCCCCTAGCCACCTGCTCGACCTCACCCGAGCTCCGGCGGCTGTCATAGTCGATGCTGGCACCGTCTGCGAGACGCCCCCGGTCCGGCCACCGCCACGGTTCGACGCGGCTCGACGTCCGTGTCCTAACGCGCCACCACACGGGCCAAATGGCGCCCTGTAGCCGAATCTCGCAGCTAGCCCGAGCCCTCCGCCACGTTTTTGGTCATGACATATGGGCCACCCTGGGCCACTGACCAGTGGGTCCCAGGGGCCAGTTGACTGGGTTGACCCGGTCAACTATGCTGACTGGGCGGCCCCCAACCATTAATAAGTGGGGCCCACCCCCTAGTTAACTAAAAACTAAATAAAGTAATTAATTTAAACTAATGTTACACTAACTGGTGGGCCCAGTAACTTAATTAGCAATTTTAGATTAAAATAAAACCCTATTAAATATTACCGTCAATGATAGGTGGGTCCCTTGTCCAGTTTGACTAGTCAATTGTTGACTGGGCAGTTGACCGGCCCCACCTGTCAGCCTCTGTGTACATTGCTGGACACACTTCTGTGTACCCGTAGCAATTTAACCATTTATTTTTGAATTAATAATAATTTCAAAAAATGTTTAAATCTTTGAAAATCAAATAAAATAATCTATATGTCAGATGAAAATAATTTATATATGAAAGTTGCTCAGAAAAATATAACAAATCCAAATATAAAATTCGTTCATCTGTCACGTGCCTCTAGCATGATGAACATGGATCCTCCCCCTTCGATTCATTTGTCCGAAAAATGCCAACCATCGGGAAACCATTCCCAGATGTTTTCCCGCTTCGTCTGTATCGTGTAGCACTACGTTAGGTCACCACTAGCACTGCATATTGCCATGTCATGCATCGTGATGCATTTGTTTGCTTTATATTTATTGTTTCTTCCCCCTCTTCTCTTCGGTAGACCCCGAGACTGACGCTCCTCACGAGATCGACTACACTCCTCATGACCAGTCCTTCTCAGCAGAGCTTTCGGGCAAGCAAAACCCCCTTGATCATTCCTATATCGCCCATTCCATTCTCTCTCATGCCTGCATTAGATTTTCCTATTCTATTTCATTGCTCCTATTCTGATGCATAGCATGCTTTTGTAACCTGTTATTGTTACCTACCTGTTTATCCTATATGCTTAGTATAGGTTGGTTAGTGATCCACCAGTGACCCCTCACCTTGTCCCAGTTGCCCCTACTTTATCTTCGATGACTCGATCAACGTGATCGATGTCCAGAGCCAGACACATCACCTCACACCCCCTTAGTTGTACGACTCCGCAGAGTTACTATCGAGTGCCGAGGGTGATACCTCGTATGGCACTTCTGATAAGATCTCTATAGTGTAGCTAATCTCGGTCGTGGTCTACGGAGGGTGATTCCTCCTTCACCACTCTCGATAACGACTTTATCGTGCAACACCTCAAGTGTGGGCCATCGAGGGTGATTCCTCCAAGTTCACCTTGACGGTTACCTCAAGTGTGAACCATCGAGGGTGATTCCTGCAAGTTCACCTTTGACGGTTACATCAAGTGGAATCCATTGAGGGTGATTTCTTGGATTCCCCCTTGGTGTTACGGACACACGGTTACTTTGACTTTACCCTAGAACCATGATGAAGTCGGGTCGGTCCCGAGGGGTACTCGCGAGAGAAATGTGAAGTCGGGTTGACCGTGAGGGTACCCGCGAGTGATGTGGAGTTGAGTTGACCGGGAGGGTACCCGCGAGATAATTACGCGACATGGCCAGACATTCTTAGCCCTTGTCGTAAGTCCGTGAGATAGGGCGACGGGGCCATAGATCGTGGATCATTGATTGTCTCCGCGCGCTCCCAAGACACTAACGGGTTTGGATATTTGATCTGAGTAGGCCTCTGGCCTTTTCGCAAGTGCACCACCACGCGAGAATAAGTACGGACTCTCTGTGTCGTACGTTTCTTCCGAAAGCCTACGGACGTCACAGTTGAGTGGCACACACCCGGGTGGCCCACGTAAGCACCTTCTTTGTGTAAAGAGGTGGCCAGGATTGATCCCAGTCGTCCTTGCAACGCGCAAGATTGCAAAGGAAGATTGGCCATGACCCCTTCACATTTAGGATGTAGATCGGCGTGTGAACTCTTTGGGAAGCCTAGGTAGGACTACAGCGTGTTGATCAGCCGATGCCGGACATGACCCAAAAAAGTGTGCCCGGCCAAAGCTAATCGAGCGTGTTGGGTAAGTTAGTGCACCCCTGCAGAAAAGTTAATCTATTCGAATAGCCGTGTCCACGGTAACGGATGCTCGGGGTTGTATCCCGGTCTATACAACTAGAAGTGGATATTAGAGACATGAGATGGATTTGATGGCTTCGGGATTGCTTTCTCGTAGGGAGTCGAGGAAGAATCTCTGGGCGTGGATGCTACAACATACTTATTACTTATGTTATGATACTCTACTCTCTTATCTTGCTGCAAGATGCTAGTCTTTGATAGGATATGCCTTCCCCTCTATTCTGGCAATTCTATAGTATAGTCCACAGTATAGCTCTTTCCCATTGATACCGATGCATACTTCATATAGATCTAATGTAAGTCTTGCGAGTACTTCAGATGAGTACTCACGGTTGCTTTGCTACCTTTTCCCCCTACTTTCTTCTTTCTGGATGTTGCGATCAGATGATGGAACCTAGGAGCCAGCTGATCCTGTCGACGACTACTACTATCCCGACGGATCCTACTACTACATGGAGACCGTCGACGATCAGGAGTAGTTAGGAGGCTCCCAGGCAGGAGGCTCTCCTGCCTGATATATCTCCAACGTATTTATAATTTTTGGTTGTTCCATGTTATTAAAGTATCAATCTTGGATGTTTTATATACATTTATTAGCAATTTTATATTTTTTTGGTACTAACCTATTGACATAGTGCCCAGTGTCGGTTGCTGATTTTTGCTTGTTTTTTGCTTTGCAGAATATCAATACCAAACGAAGTCCAATTGCCACGAAACTTTTTGGAGATTTTTTTCTGGTGATAAGCGACCCTGGAAGCTTCTAGAGTGGACGAGAGAAGGCCCATGGGGCCCACTAGACACCAGGGCGCGCCAGGGGCCTCTAGCGCGTTCTAATGGGTAGTGGGGCCCACAGGAAGCTTCTTGACCTACCTCCGCCTCTATAAATACTCTAAAATCCCAAAAACCCTAGGGGAGTCGACGAAATACTTTTTCCACCACCGCAAGTTCCAGAACCGCGAGATCCAATCTAGAGGCCTTTTCCGGCACTTTGCCGGAGGGGGGCAACAATCACGGAGGGGTTCTTCATCATCCTTGCTGCCCCTCCGATGATGCGTGAGTAGTTTACCACACACCTACGGGTCCGTAGTTAGTAGCTAGATGGCTTCTTCTATCTTTTTAATTTTCAATACAATGTTCTTCTCGATGTTCTTGGAGATCTATTTGATGTAGCTCTTTTTTGCAGTGTGTTTGTTGGGATCCGATGAATTGTGAGTTTATGATCAGATCTATCCATGAATATTAATTGAATCTTCTCTGAACTATTTTATGCATGATTGTTATAACTTCATATTTCTTCTCCAATTTATTGGTTTGGTTTGGCCAACTAGATTGATTTATCTTGCCATGGAAAGAGGTGCTTTGTGATGGGTTCGATCTTGCGGTGCTTGTCTGTGTCAAAACCGGCGGATCTTGGGTAGGGGTCCCGAGCGATGATATTGAATAAATGGGGAACAAGAGACGAAGGAGACGATGTTTACCCAGGTCCGGGCCCTCTCAAAGAGGTAAAACCCTGCGTTATGCTTGATTATATTGAAGTGTATAGGATGATTACAGAGTCGATCTACCACGAGGTCAGATGAACTAAACCCTAGGTGAGTAGGATGATGATTCTTCTCCTAGCCTCCACGGACTAAATCCTCCGGTTTATATTGACACCGGCGGTACTAGGGTTACACATAATCGGTTACAAGAAAGAGATAAACATGTCGATTCTCCTATCTTGACTTGGAGGACACACCAAGGCTTCGAAGGTTTCCTGTCTGGACATGGAGCCGCCTTATAGTTCGACCTTCTAGTAGTTGTAGAGCGGCCCACCTGCCAGCCCATAAGAGATAGGTTGGCAGCCCGAGGATCCCTTAGTTCAGGACTCCCTCAGTAGCCCCCGAACTAGAGCATGCGCAAACGGGCCGGCGCAATTTGTAGGCTTTGAACAAAATACGAAAAATAAAATAGTAATTGTGGGGATCGAACTCCGGACCTCAGGCTGGATAATAGCGAGCCTAGCCACCAAGCTAGCGACCGCGAACGACCAAAAAGCAGCACTAAATTTAAAGTCCAATTACAATAGAAGTTCCTTTTTTCAACATTTATTTTAAGAAAATGTGAACAAAATCTATTCAAAAATTCGAACAAATGTTTAAAAGTTATAATTTTTTTAGAAATTCTAATAATAGCATGATATTTTGCAAAACATAAAATGAACAAAATTTTGAAAATTTTAAACAAAATTTTCAAAAAGGTGAATTTTTTAAATTGTGAAAACGAATTCGAATTCAGAGCAAGCCAAACGGGTCGGGCCGGCCCGCCCTGACCGTAAACGTGCCTGGCCCTGTGGCTCACGTGCTGCAGGCAGCAGCCCAAGCATGACACGAGAGATAATTGGGCCGGCCCGTGGCACGCTTAGGCGCGCCGACCCGTGTCAGTTTGATTTTTTTCCCAATGAAATACCTTCAAAAACGGGGAAAGGCCAAAAATATAAAAAATATGGTGAAGTATTGCAAAAAGATAAAAAATACACATTAGAGCACTACAAATGTACGCATGCACTACAAAATTATTGAACAAATTAGAGTACTAGGTATTTATATAGGACATATATATTTATTTATTTGAAAAAAAATAAATGGGTGGCGCCGTGCCGGCCCGCGTGCCCAGCTATAGGCCCAGGCATGCCCATGGCGTGCCGCGTGCCAGGCCTGGCCCATTTAGTCTGGGCCCTGTCGTTCCTGCCTGCTACCGGGCCGGCCAGTTAGCATGGCCCGTTTGACCAGCTATCCGGTGGAAACCAAAGTTACAACAAAAACTCCATATTAAATGTATTTAGAAGTTCAAAAAAATCAAAAAATAAAATACAAAGCGATGGCACATATTAGCAAATTTAGCCGAGGCCCATGTAGCAATTAGTCGCGAGGAGGCATTACCGGTACATATAGATGGAGATGGCACCACTGAAGGTGGCGGCGAGGCCCTTGTTGCTCCCTCTTGGAGGACGCCGAAAATCGAGGTGGCGGCCCTGGGTGGAGATGGCATTGCCGGGCTTGATCTGCTCGCAGCAACGGCGAGCAACACTGGCGTGGTGGCAAAGGGTAATGATATGGGCGAAGGCGGTTGGAGGTATAATGGTGTTGCGACAATATGGTATTGGTGCACGCGAGGCAGCGACACCGGCGGTTGGATAACCCTATATCCAGGGTTGTTTGGTTGGAGGCCTATCAGGCAGCTCCTTGGCAGGCACAGATCTCAGCCTCAGGCCTCCAAAATCGGACGTTTGGGATTCCTGCCTGACTCAGGCTGGTTTTTGTGGAAGCGAACCAAACAGCCCCCCTCTCTCTCATCAACATAGACAAAGGTGGTGTGGAAGTGTTTGCAAGCTTTTGTTGTTTTTCCCCCACAACAAGGGTGGGATTCGGGATCTCACATCATTGAGATCCAGATAGGAAGTCGTCAAACCGGTAGAATGGTTACCTCCAGGAACGACTTCAATTATAAAGATGTGCATGCTCCAGACAAAAACCCATGATCTCACCTCTCCGGATTTATCGGGCAATGTTGACGTGCGTGCGTTGTACCTATGTTAAAGATGTTGCCTCAAAACTCGGCTTCGGAGATGAGGATCTCATTTGAAACCTTTGGTTGGATCAGTCAATATTGATGTAGCACTTTTGTTTCGTTATTCCATCACATGTCATGTTCGTGCTGGGCTTGGATAGTTGTCGTCGGATCTTTTGTGGATGGTCACATATTTCTTATTGTTTACTTTTCTAGCTCACCTTTATAACTGTATCTAAGGCAAAACATGGTGACATTTAAAAAAAACATGACGACGTTGAGCATGCATCATCACAGTAACTAGACTTCATTCCCCACTACCGTATGTTGCATCTGACGGACAGAGAACCTTGACTCAACAACACCCTGTGCTGCCACATGAGTTTAGTGAGCTAGCACCCAAGGATATGTTGCAGATCCACTAGACGGGATGCCGCAGTGGCACACAATTGCTGGCAGAAAGCTCTCCGCCACATCTTCCGTCTTATAGGTCAAAGATGAGAGGCCTTTAGCTAGGGTTTTTGGGTAGTAGAAAGTACGTATGTGCTTTCATTAGCCTTCTGATTAGCCTCCCATGAATCAAAATCCTATCTTCAGATTCTTCACCCCATTCCTTTGATGTTTACCCTTTTCTTTGGGGGCACCTATGCATCAGTTACCCTTTTCTTCTTCCTCCGACCAACCACTTTTTAGGTAAGAAAGAACTCAGAGCACGATCTCTCCCTTGCCCGATTTCTCTCCGCTCTCCCCTAGCATGTTCCCCAACGGCAGGCGAGGTCCTGTTCAAACGCCGTGTCCAGCCATGTCGTCCCCTCCTTCGGCTCGGTAGCTATCTAATCCAAGTGGTAGCGAAAACGAAAAGGTAGCCTCATCCTCGCCTTTGCTGGCTAGCCACTTTATCCTCACCTCCGGCTAGGTCCTAGCTCGGTCTCGCCAGGAGCGCCACCGACTGCATCGCCCCCATCTCGACTGAATAATCCAAGTGTGTTTTGCAAGCAAGTGATATATTTACCTAATCAGTCCATTTAAAAAAAAAACCCTGATCAGATGTAACACCTTGCGGCCTTGCAGGATTTGAACCACCTAGGCATGTTGTGGCCGCCCGAGTGCAGCGGCGCACACGCTGGCCCTTCAGAAAGGCAGCAACAATGCCGTTTCCCCGGACAGCAACTCTAGAGACTATCTCTCCAAGCATCAATAATCATTCAAAGCTCTCATGTTTGAGACTGGAAATAATCCTTTGCTGCTATAGAACGATTAATAATTATATAAATACAACACAAACAGGTAAATTTGACTGTACGCCATACAAATGATAATGATAAATTTCCCTCAATTTCAAAACATCGAGGGAACAAACTTTAGAAGGTGCTACGAAGTCTTGCTGAGTTTCCATATGAAGATATGCCACAAGGTTTGAATTTAAATGTGGTGACTCAATCTTCAAGAACTGTTGACTGTTCTGTAACTGTATAACTTTCCTGTAGGAAAACTGTCATCTGCTTATGGCCTCTACCTTGCACATGTTCCCACGTCTCGACTAGTCCATTCACCTGCCAAAACAGAAGATCAACACAAGATGAGAAGAATTCACAGTCCCCATTCTGAACTGAATACTTGGATCAGTAATCATTAAAGATACTAAGAGCGTAAATACTTAGGTAGTTCGATGCGATGACACACGTTACGGTGGCATATAAAATATAGTTTTATCCTAGCTAATTTTTATAAACTAGCTAAAAGTATTATTTCGGGGGCAATGCCAGCAACACTAGCATAAATGATATTCTGTTACACGCACTAGCTTTTTCCTGATATAGCATGGGGGAAGGGGTTTGAAGAAGCAACTGAGATCCCCTGTGCAAATTTCTGCACATCTCCACTATATCTTTTACATATGCTTCCTGATATAGCATGGGCAAGGGGTTTATAACTTTATATATGCTTTTCTGTTAGAACATAAATAGTGACGGTGTGGTTGTAAAAGAACATATTTCCATTTGCCTGTGAAGGAAATGTGGTGTATCCCGGAACCCGTAAAAATAAGGGCACAAAGAAAGGACAAGTAAATACCATCAACCAGTTGAACGAGCAGGAGACTGGGATCAGTAAATCATTACACCCAGTTATGATTTCTCCGCAGACGTCGGGACCTATTTAAAAAATACTGGGTTAGCCAACAATTACTTCCATATTGAGAATGAAGGCCAACTTACCAAGCTGGTAGAACTTCTCAGGTTAAAAGAAATGGAAAACAAAATATCCAGCCCAATCTAAATAGGAAATTTGTTAACACCAAACATAATGACACGCAGTTCTATGCAGAGAAGGAAGGAATGAAAAAAATCATCCGCCAGAAGATCAATGATGTTGTGCAAGACGCGAACAGGTGAGCAACTGAGCATGGCTTTACAGAACATATATATTGGTTATAATAGTATACAAATAAAATTTTATCTCGAGACAAGATGTGAAGAAACTAAGACTCGGACTATTGGTTTCCAAAAAGAAAGAGCGGACTAAAACTCCATGAAATTAAGGCATCAACTATCTGTTTAGGAACTCCAGACTACATTATTCAAGCATCCAGAAAACCACAAGTAGTAAAAAAAGTTCACCTAAGCTTATTTGGAGAACCTTTCAAAGTAAATCGGTAACCTTCCTAAAAAATAACCATATCACCAATGAAACTTTATTGAAGCATCCGCAGATGAAATACTGGTGATGGTGAATGCTGGCTAGCTACTGCTTTTCATGAACATGTGAAATGTATTGCCAAGGAAAGCCTTTTGACAGCTGACTGTAAGACAGGAAAAAATATATATGATCCTTTCTTAGAATGCTACACCCTCTGTTCATTAATGCTCCCTCTGTATTAATTTAAACTGCCAAAGCGTCTTATATTAATGAACAGCGGTAGCACTTCATAGCATTATGCTTCAATTACATTACTATAATGTTCAATTTCCCAAACATGGCAGCACAAATACACAATACCAAAAATGAGTTTTTTTTACGTAATTAATTTAGCAGGTCCAGCATTAAATAGCAGATGGGGTAACTACAGAAAACACATTGGTGGCAGAAAATCACTGAAGCAGCAGGTATACAAGCTTTAGGAAAGAGGGATACTGAAAATTAGATTGGATGAACTCATTACCTTGTAGTTACATGATCTTCAACTACTTTATGTTCGTCTTCAGTGAACATGAACCACATGTCTTTTTTCTTCGTTCTATTTTCTTCATCGAATTCTGATATAACCATGGTATTGCTAGTCACTATATATTGCTAATGAGTAAAATGAAAACTAACCTCGTAATAGTTACAAACCTTGACGCATTATGCTTATATTGTAATTACCGAAAAAGGCTTTCGCCCCGCTTTATAAATAAAGCAAACCGCCACAAGACATACAACCACAACAGGTCCACACACACACACCACCCAAGTACCACAACAAAGTATTAAGGTTCTGCTGAGGGCACAGCTCAACAAGCCCAGAAGAAAGAGAAAAAACATAGCCTGCCCAGTGCAGGCGATCTAGTCAGGCTCCGGCGGAGGCGGCGGCGGCGGGGGCGACAGGCGGACGGCCATCGAGCGGAGATCGGCGATGAAGGCAGAGATGGCGTCCCGATCCAGGGGGCGGCTAAGCGGCCGCCAAAGCTGCAAGAAACCCGAGAATTTGTAGAGAGCATCAATAGCGCGACGAAGAGGAGTACGCTGGATCACTAGCTTATTGCGAACGGTCCAAAGCGTCCAGGCAAGGACCCCAACCTCGAGCCACCTAATGTGGCGAGAGGATGAAGGGGACAATTGGAGTTCAGCAAATAAGTCCGGGAAATTGGTGTGGCACCAACTCCCACCGACAATCTCGCGAAAGCAGCTCCAGAGGAACCGGGCGGAGACGCAGGCGAAGAAGATGTGGTTGGAGTCCTCGGGAACAGCACAGAGGGGGCAGATACCAGTGCCCGGGCCATTACGCTTGCGGACCTCCACACCGGACGGGATCCGTCCACGGATCCACTGCCACATGAAGATGCGAATCTTCAGGGGGACGGGGACGGACCACACCATCGATAGGGGGAGGGGAGCGGAGGAGGGGGCAATGGCCAAGTATAGCGATTTGGTAGAGAACTGGCCCGACGGCTCCAGGTGCCAGCGCACAAGATCCTGATCCCCATCCACCACCGGCTCATGCAGAGCAACGCAGTCAAGCAACTCACGCCAGGCGGTGGATTCCGCCGGCCCAAATGACCGACGGAAAGCGAGGCGCCCTAAGTCAAGAAGGGCCCTATCAACAGAGATCATGGGGACGACAGCGATAGAGAAGAGGGTGGGGAAGCGGGCTGCAAAGGGAGAGTCGCCGGCCCAGCGATCAAACCAGAAGAGCGTCGAGAGGCCGGACCCCACCGAGATAGAGGTACCAATGCGGAGCACCGGAAGAAGCTGGATGAGGGACTGCCAGAACTGAGAACCTCCCGATTTCTGGCAGAAGGCAAGGGGTTGACCACGCAGGTACTTATTCCGGATAATGTCCAGCCAGAGGCCACCATGACCCTGCGTGATACGCCAAAGCCACCGGGATAGAAGGGCAATATTCATCCGTTTAGAGCACATGATGCCCAATCCACCCTGCTCCTTGGGCTTGCAGATGTCAGGCCAGCTGACCATGTGATACTTCTGCTTGCCATGCTCGCCAGCCCAGAAGAATCGGGACTAGATTTTGGCGATCTCCTTATGGAGAGATTCATGGAGGCTGTAGAAACTCATAAGAAACAAGAGGAGGCTGGAGAGGGAGGAGTTGATAAGGATAGTCTGGGCCGCCTTGGAAAGCCACCTCCCCTGCCAGGGCTCGCATCTGGTCTGGAGCTTGGTCACGGAGGGGCGTAGGTCTGTGACAGAGAGGCGCGAGTCACTAATGGGCGTCCCAAGGTAGGTAGTGGGGAAAGAGCCCAAGCGGCAATTAAGTCTGTTGGCAATGGCCACAGACTCAGCGGGGGAATATCCCATCACCATAACATCGCTCTTATCAAAGTTGATCTTGAGGCCCGACATCTGTTGGAAGCAAAGAAGGAGGAACTTGAGGTTGGTGATGTCCATCTCCGAGCCTTCGACCATGATGATCGTGTCGTCAGCATACTGGAGGATGGAGATTCCCGAGCCCCCAGAGAGGTGGGGGGTAATACCTCGGATGTGGCCCGCGGCTTTAGCCTTATCGAGAATGGAGGCCAAAGCGCCCACGACCATATTGAAGAGGAACGGGGAGAAGGGGTCGCCTTGGCGCACCCCACATAGGGTAGGGAAGAAGGGACCGATCTCGCCGTTGATGCTTACCGCCGGGCGACCGCAAGAGACCATTTGCATGACTCTCGTGATCCACCGGTCGTCAAAGCCCTTCCGAAGAAGGACTTCCCTAAGGAAGGACCAGCTAACCGTATCATAGGCTTTGTGAAAATCGATCTTCAGAAAGACCGCCTTCAGGCGCTTGACCCGGACCTCATGAAGAACCTCATGAAGCACCAGGACACCATCCAGGATGTACCGACCCTTAATGAAGGCTGATTGGTTAGGGTGGGTAATCCGATCTGCAAGCAGGGTCACCCTATTGGCGTACCCCTTGGCCAGGATCCGGAAGATCACGTTAATGACCGTAATCGGGAAGAACTGGCGGATGTCAGTCGCCCCAGGGACCTTGGGGATGAGGGAGATGGTCCCGAAGTTGAGGCGGCCTAGGTCAATAGATCCCACGAAGAATTCATCAAAGATGGCCATGACCTCTGGTTTAATCACGTTCCAGAAGGTCTGGAAGAAAATGACCGGAAGACCATCCGGGCCCGGAGCAGAGGAGGAGTTCATACCCTTGATGGCCTCCCAGACCTCCTGCTCAGAGAAGGGGGCCGTCAGGGACGCGTTCTCTGCGTCAGAGACAAGTTGGGCGCCGGCCCAACAATCAGGGGCGAGGGAGATGCCGCTCCGAGGAGCGGGAGAGAAGAGGGAACGATAGAAGCCGTCGACATGGGAGCGGATGTCCCGGGGGTCCTGGAGGAGGGTTACCCCATCCCAAAGGCAGGGAATGGTGTTGCGTCTACGGCGCCCGTTGGCAATCGCCTGGAAGTAAGCCGTATTCGCGTCACCCTTCAGGACCCAACGCTGAGCGCCCCGAAGGCGCCAATAGGCTTCCTCATCGGTGTAAATCACGGAGAGCTGGTCTTCGAGGTCATAGCGGGAGAGTCACTCGTCCGGGGAGAGACCCACCGCGTCAGCCCGAAAGTCGAGGGCCTGGATCGCGGTGAGCAACGCCTTCTTACGCTCCCTGGCGTCACGGCCCAGGTTCGCCCCCCAGCCCTTCATAAATTGCCGGCCACGCTTCGCACAGAAGTGCCACGCGTCAATAGCAAAAGGGGGCGAGGGTGGGGGTGGGCCCGAGCCTCGATCCACCGAGCACAGACGGCGTCGGTAAACCCGGCCTGGGAAAGCCAGAAGGTCTCAAACTGAAACCGAGGGGGGATCGGCGGACGCTCGTCCGCGGAGGAGAGGAGCAAGGGGACGTGGTCGGAACCAATCCGGGTGATGGCGCGAAGAGAGGCTAGGGGGCATCGGAGGTCCCATTCCGGGGAAACTAGGACCCTGTCCAAGACGGACAGGGTCGGGGAGGCTTGTCGGTTGGTCCAAGTAAAACGGGCCCCAACCCGATCAATCTCCCGGAGGGCGAGGTCGGCAATGAAGTCGTTAAACATGTCCATCCGGGCAGAGCAAACATTGCCATTGTTCTTGTCCTCCGCAACGCGCAGCAGGTTGAAGTCGCCCCCGACAACCACGGGGAGGGAGGCGGTCGAGATTTTCCGGTGGAGCTCCTCCAAGAAGGAGGCCGACCTACTATGATCGGCCGGTCCATAGACAATGATGATCTCCCACTTGAAGTTGAGCAACCTCTCGAAAAGCTCCATGCTGACGAAGAATTCGCCCCTATCCATGCTGCCCACCTCAAAGGTGGCATCCTTCACACCTAAAAGGATGCCACCCGAGTGGCCCGCGCTCCCACTAGAAGGGAGCCAGTGCCACGCAAAGAGGTGAGAGCTCAGCCGGTCAAGCTCAGGGAGCGCAAAATCGCGACGCATGGTCTCTTGCACAGCCACGATGTCGATGTGCTCATCTCGCATGTATTCCACTAACTGGCGGCAGCGGCCATCATGGCCGAAGCCGCGGATGTTCCAGAAGAGGGCCCGCATTAAGGAGCCATTGGAGGGCTGCTTGACCCCAGAACACAGGAAGCGCTAAGCGCACGAAGGGCCGCCGTGCGGGAGCGGGTGCGTCCCCGAATCTCTGGCACGGCCACCGAGGGAGGAGGGGCCATCGGCTACGGCCGAGGCGGAGAGGAAGATCCCCCAGATGTAGAGGCGGCTGGGGGAACGAGGAGGGCCGCCCGGGCCTTCGCAAGTTTCCCATCGAGGACCTCACGGGCTCTGATGGCCACGATCTGGGCGAGAGGGGGGCCAACTTCCCCTCGGAAAATGATCGCGGAGTCGGAGGCCACTTTGGCGAGATGACCCAGCGGAACAGACTCAAGCGCAGAGAAAGAACAAGACGAAGCAGAGGGGGGAATGGAGGGCGTACCTGGCTCCAGGTTACGGGCGGCAGCGCGGAGCTCCGCCCGCTCAGGGATGGGCAGCGCCGGGCTGCCCTCAGGGTGGGCAGCGTCCAACCGAGCACTCCGGCGGGAGGCCACCACCGGGGAGGAGGCAGACCGACTGCGACGGGAGTAGGCGGCAGACCGGGGAGAGGGGGGCTGGGCCGCCAGAGGCGTGATGATCCGGGCCGCCCCCACCCCAGGAGACGACGGAGGGGAGGGCAGCAGTCCCGACCCAGCACAGTCGAGGAAGATCTGGGCCGGTGGTGATGGTGCGGCCAGAGGGGGAGGAGGCGCACTGGGTCCGGAGAGCAGGCCTCCGAGGGAGCCCGTGGAGACGACGGGGCCGGAGGAGCGTCAGGCTGCGGGGAGGAGACGGCGACGGGGGGAGGCGAAGCCGGAGTGGGGGGGACAACCACAGGAGGCGTCCCCCCACCCGCGGGCGCCGCCGAAGAGTCGGAGAGCAGGCCGCCGAGCAGGCCGACCGGGGCCAGCACAGGTGGCGGGGACGAGGTGGGGGAGCGCGGGGAGGAGGCCGGGCAGACCACCAGGCCCACACTGAAGATGTCGCTCCCCTCGGATGGCGACACGTCAGAGATCGGCGGGCCATCCACCGGGGGGGGCGAGAGGCGGCCTGGCGGCCCTTGCCCCCCGCAGACGGAGGGGAGGGGGCGAGGGGGATGGGGAGCGGGAGTCCTCGGACGCCCCCTCCTCATCCGAGCGGATAGAACGAGAGCGGTGGCGGCCGTGGTAGTCTCCGCCGGCCCCCGGGTTGTCACCAGGGGGGCCGACGTCGATAGCTACCCAGCTTCCAGTATTTTACTCCTTTGTCTTCCATAACAGAAGTGGTCCTATGAACACGTTTCAGTATCTCCAATTCTGGCACAATTGGAAAGTACAAGAAGAAAATTAATACAGAACAGCTATATACCTTTATTTTTCTGAACAAAGCTTGGACTTTTTAAACATCACATGACAAAACAGAAGGATAAGAAAGGCACCCTAACTCAAACGAGACTCAGACCTAAGTGGTGATGTACACGTCTACACCACCCACCAACTGAATTAGGCTAAATTTGGTTGTAGTAAAATAAACAACCAGTGTATGCTTGAAATGTTAAGAGAATAAAATGAACATTTTCAGTTAGCTCACGTTCTGGTAAACTACCCGGCCAGTCTAAGACTTCACATTATGCAAATTATGATCACAAAAATAAACAATAAGTTGCAAGTAGAGGATAAATTAGTTGAAAAAGAAAACCTTAGACACTCGGATTATGCTTATTTTGCATACTAAATGTTGTCAATGAAAGATTATGTGAGCTTCAAAGTAAAGGGTTCCTCATGGTAAACCTTATTACCTATAAATAGGGATTAATTACTTTAGTTCTGATTTAAGACCGACTTTTGTATCAAATTAAAGGAAAAATATCGTGATACCAAATTCTCAGTTTGAATTTTTGATGTGTATCTCATATTGACCACCCTTTAAGTAGGACAAGTTATGACGACTTAATCAATATTATTGCCCAGACCTGGCTTTAGGAGTATTTGCTGTAAACCTCAAGCAGCCCATGGTCCACACCTTCTTTAAGCTCTAACACCAATTGTACAACTTCATGCTAGCACCAGCTAGATTCACCATAGCAACGCTCTATTTAACCTAGACTAGATTCCAAGTGAATACTATTGTGTCCCGATGGGGAACACAGTAAGAACTGTGATAGATCGTAGGACAAGAAACGAGATGCAAAAAGATTATTCCATAGTGATATGGCAAAGACAAGGAGTGATATGGCACGGAGAACAAAGAGGAAGAAGTTTGGTAGGACAAAGAGTGTGTATAAAGGAGTTCATGCAACATTATTGGGCAGCCAAGGAAGATACTGGACTCAAATATAAGTGGACCAAACTAACTAAACGTATATGACCAAGTGTTGATTATATTGCTTCTCTTACATGCAACGTGCACCACATTTCTCCCACTAGCAAGACAACTTATCGTGGTGTTGTAATTCGCCAGCAACCAGGCTTGACCTCGGCAGAATGACTCGTCTTATCTGAGGCATAAGCCCTTTATAGTGGTGGTCCACCAACATTCAGTATGAGGCAGCAAATGTGAGTAATGTCCATAAGCTCAGGCAAATCTGACTTGAATGGCTGCATGATGAGCAACCCGGTGGTTAACAACAACGGTGATGCCAAAATAACAACAACATCGGCGACACGAGGAAATTCCCAATGATGTTGTGTGGCTATCTATGTTGATAAATGATAAGAACAACTTGGATCCTGCTGATGTTGGTAGCATGTCAATGTATGTCTAAGGGCCCAGTGATGCGTGTCGTGTTCTTCTCAACAGGCTCACATGAAGAACAAATCGATGTTTGTGGATTCCTAATGCATGCCAACGAATGTTGAGTTGTCAATGGTTACTTGTCACACATAATAAACAAGTTGCTCCGTTCACGCTTTGATAATTAAATTTTAGTGTGAGCTGAGTCATGGTCACAACAGTTGCGCATTGATAAGACAAAGACAATGGCTCTGATGACAAGTTGCCACATCCTCGTTGCTTGATCTTGGAAATTAAGTTGGCAATGCAAGACATAGCTTAGGGTGGCGATGATACGCGATCAAAGAGGAAAGGGGATTTGTAGAATAGAGAGGATGCGTAGGGATGACAACACCCACGGTAGAGATGAGACAAAAATTATTGCCTTGTGCCCCTAATATAGCAAGTCCAATCTTATAAGAATCGCACAAACATGGAACCTAATTTCATTGTAACTGATTGATAAGGTAGTAACTTACGATATAACCAAAAGAAGTGACCAAACCTAATAATTGATATTCGTATTAACTCCCCTTCAAAACGCATGCACTGATCACGATCTCCAGCCTTGGAAAGACAACACATTCTAATGTTGTAGTTTAGGAAAGCTATTAGTGATTGTCTCCATTGTCAGGTTTATCCAAACAAGCACATATGCTTACAAATGACTTCAACGGAGAGGTATATGTTTTCCCGTATGATGGATGAGCCATTTACCTGTGGTACACCATCTCATTTAATATGCCTTGGTGAATTGTGTTAAGCTTCATGCACTAGCCAACGCCTTGGTGAAAAGGGCTAGGCAATCCACATTCACACTAAAACAACCCCTCTCACGTGTGGTGCGGCATGTCAACACATGAATAGGCTCAGAGGCACAACTCAAGAGGCTTATACGTGGACACAGAGTGGGCAGCAGCAATTTTTGGATAAATTGCGAAAGCCAGGACTTGAAGTCAAGACCTTAGGCTCTGATACCATGTTAAGCTTCATGCACTAGCCAACGCAACCAAAAGTCCAAACTTATGGAAAGGGCTAGCTAGGCAATCCACATTTACACCATGTTAAGCTTCATGCACTAGCCAACACAGCAAAAAGTCCGAAATGATGGAAAGGGCTAGGAAATCCACAACACCCCCTCTCACGTGTGGCGCGGGATGTCAACACATGAATAGACTCAGAGATATAGCTCAAGCGGCCTATACGTGGATACAAGCCAGGACCTGAAATTGAGACCTTTGGCTCTAATACCATGTTAAGCTTCATGCACTAGCCAACAAAACCAAAAGTCTGAACTTATGGAAAGGGCTAGTTAGGCAATCCAGATTTACACCATGTTAAGCTTCATGTACTAGCCAACACAACCAAAAGTCCGAACTGATGGAAAGGCCTAGGCAATCCACATATACACTTCAACAAATTGAATGGCTATCCTCCGAAAACACTGATATCTCATAGAACTACAAAATCTCATATCACTTGTAAGTTCATCGGATTATAAAACTCCATGCCATGCCGATATGATATGCTAGTCTGATAACCAAGTGATGCACTTATTGTAAATAGCGGAGGGAAGCAATGGAATACTGCTCCTGAAATTAATTCTTAGTTGTAATATAGAGCAACCTTATTAGCTGACCTAGCATGTCGCTAGGATTAGCAAAAGCAAGACCATGACAGCATGCCCTTATACTAGTAGGGCCATTGTTGGCATCAAGTATTGCTTTTATGAGGCTTGCCGAATCT
Source organism: Triticum dicoccoides (assembly GCF_002162155.2). Classification (NCBI taxonomy): domain Eukaryota; kingdom Viridiplantae; phylum Streptophyta; class Magnoliopsida; order Poales; family Poaceae; genus Triticum; species Triticum dicoccoides. Next base: position 187,089,422 of record NC_041391.1, on the reverse strand, counting down.
TCTATTCCTCCATGGTTCCACGCTATTGCAATAACCGACCGTAACAATTTAGCACACTCTAGGGTGGGGATATCATCTTGGCATTGACATAGCATCCGTGAGATCCAAAGCAAACACGAGGGTCATCATCCTAGTAAATTTTGCTAGGCGAATGCCTAGATGGTTTGGGTGACACCAAGACAATATGGATTTTGTCAAGAGTAATAAGAGCATTACATAAGGCAAAGAGCCTCTTAAGACAAGGGTTTCACACCTAAAGTATCAAAGGGGAAAAGGACCCTAGAGGGTGGAAGATATCCCATGAAGTAGCCATTGTTGGCTCTCTTTCTTGCCACCACCATAGGAAGAAGCGAGTCATGTTACTACGAGTCGTCCTGGGTATGCTTCTTCTTTGAGGCCCGTCCTTTCTTCTTCTCTCAACTCTTCTCAGACTCTCTGGTACTCTTCGACAATAATTCTTCACCATTGTCTCCATGTCTCTGCCTCTAGAATGCATTTTTGCCTTTCCTTCTCCATCCTCTACAACTTCCGCTCTCCACCCCTCCCCTTTGACATGCTTGGGTTAATATGGATTGCCATTTTGTGCTTACTATATATCCTAAATTTGTTGCCATATGAGGAATATTGAATTCACTATCACATGGATACCGTTCATCATGTGTATGTCCAACTAATCTTGCCTGTGTGCGTGTCTTAGGATCACCATGACTCTCGAATGTGCCATGAGGGATCTTTAGCTTAGTACATTCACCAAATGGTGATCTAAGTTTTCTAGCAGTGGTGGGCCAAAAATGGAAGTTGTCCAATGGTGAAAAGAGCAAGGCTTTCCACATCAAAATTGGTAGATTGGTGACACCTGTAGAACACTATGCGACATTCATATTTCCATTATCGTCATTGTACGCATCCTTTTCACAGTTGCTTGTATTTTGGCAAGATAAAAAACAATGGGCCCGATGGTCTGTAACGTCTTCTTCTCGCCGCAAGGATAATGCCAGGTTGTTGTTGCATCTCAAAAACCTTACTCCGCCCCTCAAGTTGGATAACTAGCTTACATTGACTTTGAATTAGTTGATTAATGCCCATGCAAGTACATACCTTAAAGTCATAGCCAATGGCTTTAATATGAACCTGCTACACCCCTCCCACAAGGAATGCAAGTATTTCGAGTAAGGGGGAGTAGAACCTTACAATCGGGTGCCATGATGAAGATATTCGCAACAAAGTGGAGGAGGAGAGAGAAAGAGGTGCCGAAAACGTCCTTCAAGTTGGTGCTCCCCAATAACGGTCTGCATTACTCGGTTTCAGTGGTGCAGCGTCTTCGATCCTTGCGGAAGGGGATAGGGTTCCCCTTGGCGCAGCGAAAGCCGAGGACTCACAGAATTTCTTTGCAGTCAGTTGCTCTGCTCCCTTGCCGCTCTTCGTGTCATCTCGATGCTTTGCTGCCTCCTTCGGCGATTGTCCCTGGTACCTTTCTAGCTCCTTTTGGTTGTGCGTGGACAACGGCGGGTTGCCGACAAGGTATATTCCGAGTGTAGGTGGTAGTTCTAGGGCTACTTCGCGCTGCGAGGCTGGCATCCTTCTAGCTCTTGGGTGAGCAACTCTGAATCCCGACAGAGCAGTGCCTTCCGTTCCAAGGCAAGGAAGTAGGGTCCCTCTGCAATGATAGAGATGGAAGGTGTTTTGCTTCCTCCAGTCCCAAGGTCCTACATGGAGCATAATTCCCCTATGATGGTCGGTTATGTCTTGCTTAGCTGCTCCGGCCATGATTTCTTCAATGCCAAGCGTGGAATGCTTCGTCTTTTGCAAGTTGTGTTCTCTGTTTTTCCTTTTCATAGGTGCTTGTAATGGCTGTAGTTGTGCATGCTCTCCATAAACGGGAACAGAAAGCACTAATAGTGGAAACAAGTTAGCCAACAGATATCAGTCATGATTTACTTGACTCAAAGGTTGGTCAAGTTCCATTTTAAGACGAGTCTTAAAAAAACTTACATCCCATTGTTACAATATCATGGAGTACATATGTATAAATTAAGGTATCGACATATTACCATATGTTTCCTTTTGTGGTATCCTTTACTATCCATATCCATAAACCCTATTGTGGTACCAGTATCAGTTCCGCTCTTCAATTAATTTCACATGTATTAGTTAGTGCAAAATAACCTAGAATATCTTAAGCCTATATACTAATTACTTAATTAGTATATCATTTCATGTCTCTACGCTAATCCAAGAAAAAGGTTAAATATTAAATCCTAATTACACGGTTAGTTATGTGACATATAATATAAGGCTAAGGCTGAAAAGACTTAACACCTATTCACCCGGAAAAAAAGAGGTTATCTTCTCTTGGATGGTTATGTCCACGTGTATTTGAAGCCACTGCCATCTTTTAAAGATTTTGCCTCATATTCTGTGGGACAAGGGGACACAATTCTTTTCTGTCAGGATAAACGGTCTGACTTGCTGTTGCTTCAGAAATTCCTTGAGTTACATTATTTTGCTAGAAATGAAAAAGAATCTTGCAAAATTTTAGTGCAAGAAGGGATTGGGCTGATAACTTTCATATGTCTTTGTCTAATCAAGCATATAATCATAAGTCCCAAGTATAATCCCACTGGTTGATCAGAATAGTAAGGACAGATGGCAATGCAATGGAATTACTGACAAATTCTCCTTTATGAAAATGTATACACCTGATGGGAGATTTTGAGGCTCTAAAAGTTTTCAAATTAATCTAGAAGATTGTTTGTAGACTCAAGCATAAGATTTTTTCTGGTTAGCTATGCATAATAGAATTAGCACAAGATCCTTGCTGAAACGAAAAGGTTTCATGATGACTGATCACTCTTGTCCTATATGTAATCATCAATGTGAAGAAACATGTATGCATCTGTTTTGGGATTGCAATTTTGCTCAAAGTTGCTGGAACACTCTCATTCCTGGAAGAAAAGTAGGTACTTCTGGTTATGAAGATACATTGTTGGCTCTTGAGGATCTACCAAATGCTATTAATATGGAGATTGTCCTGGGATGCTGGAACATCTGGCTTCAGAGAAATGGAAGATATTCAGAAACTCCAGTCCAGCCATTCAGAATTTGGAGATATGCCCTTAAAGATGATTTGATTCTACTTTTGTTTCTAGGAGTGGTCCTCGGTAAACTTCTAGTACTATGATCATGATACCTAGAGCTGGGACTGGACAACTCTCTTTTATCAGTAGGCCTTTTGTAGTTTCCTTTCATTTTGCTCCCCCTATTTGTAACATACTCCCTCCGTCCTACATTAGTGCCAAAAAGCGTCTTACATTATGGGACGGAGGGAGTACTGTTTATATTAATGAAAATTATCGTAGATCGATTGTTCTACGGTCCAGGGTTTCAAAAGAATGTCCACATGCATAACACAATTGGGTTGGACTACTCAAACAATATGTTTATATAATACTTGCATTTATTTTTTCAATTTGTTAACCTATAGTCAGTACGCATTCATGGATGGTAGGCAAACAATTTGATGTTAGTGAAAGTTAGACACTCCCTCCAGTCTTAATGTTGACCATTTCTTCTACTGCTCCCTCCGGTCTTTAAGAAGATAGTGTTTTGAACGCTAGCACAATTACCACAATAGTACATATAATATTAGTTTCTATTTTTTTACAACTCCAAAACCTAATAAAATTGTTATATTGTGCTAGTATCTTTTACACAAATCTATATATATGGTTTTCTCACACTCAATCGAAACATTTTAGAAGATATTGGTGGCTAAAGTTTTAAAAGTTCTAAAACAGCTATGCCCAAAAAGTTATGTTTTTGTGGACTATGGGGAGTAATAAAACCTAATAAAGTACTTATATTACAAAGATATTTTCTAGAAAAAAATATATAGGTGCAGAATGGTATAATATAGACGACGTGAAATAATATAATAAACAAAAGTGAAAGATATCAAACAGATTGATAACTGCACAGATGAAGAAAGCTAAACAAATTGAGCGCAGGAAATGAAGATATATCAAGCCATACTGTCACAGACCATTCTGGGCAGCCTGCTTGACTTCTTCTGCTTCCTTTATTTGAGAAAGGATATCATTAGCTTCCTCATTGTTAGCAGTATCTCCTCCTTGGATTGTTTTAGTCATGTCATCGTATCTTCTTTTTAGCTCCTTTTGCTATGAAACAAGACAAAAAACGATGATCATTAATGTCAACCAAGCGACTTGACCACACAAAAAAAGGAACTTCCCAAGATAAGTACCTTTCTGGTTGCAGCTTTGATTTCTTGTGTGGCCACACATTTTCTATCTTTATTGTCAATGCAGGTCCTCAACTTTCTGAACGAAGTTACAAGATAATTAATATGACAGTAGTGAAGTGAACTATTCCAGCAAATATGGTAGCTTGTACTTACTCAGAAGACAATGCCTCATCACACAGACAATTCAGAACCTCCAGCTTACAAGAAGGGTTCAGACTTCTATATCCTGATACCCCCTGATTTAAGCACCGAAGGGTGAAATCTTCTGCATGGAATGTCAAAGAGATGTACTCGCCTACTTTCCTTATCCATTCATCTCCATGTCTTGGATACTTATCAGAACGGCTAAGAAAAAAATAACCTCATTTACTCATTTATTAACTGCATGGGCAAAATGACAAGGGAATAGCAGTTTGTGAGTATACTTACTTGAGTTTGCCATTTTCTATGACAGACAGAAGATTTATGTGAACGTCAGCAACAACTGAAGACACCTCTTTGTGTTGAGTTAAGTGTCTGAGAGTTTCTTCTGGTTGCCCCTTCCCTATTTTGCAGATCTGCTTAAATCATTGGATACATTATTCTATTTATAATACAGAAGAAAAGGTCTCTTAAAGCAAGCAGGCAGCTAAGAACAGTTAAACATTTTCATTATGGACACATATAACAAGTTTGGTGCCAGATTATAAAATAAACTGCAAATAAACTTTCTTTAGATTATAAATTGAGAAATCATAAACAATATGCCCCTCAAGTTGATGGTCTATTTTGTGTTAACAAGACAGAAGCAATAAGAAAACAATAGATTTTTTTTTAGTTCGGCAACATTCTCAGACAACCTAACTGACCATAACTAGCTAACGCAAGCCAAATTTAGAAATGAGTACTAGATGCATCAATGATCCAATTCACACGAAATGATAAATAAAATATACCACTATTTGCTTTCTGTAATTACCTTGCCAAATGAGCGGCAGAACTCCAGAAATTGAATAGCAGCACCAACATCTTCATACTGCAGCTTCATACCTGCAATGCAAGTCACGAGAGTACCCCTGGGTACAACTATTTCATCCTTGAGAGCATCATTGCTCTTAGTTCGTACCAGGTTGACCTTCGGCCTCTTGGCAGCACGGACCATTCGCCCCGTCGGCGCCTCCCCTTTCCTAGTTCTGCCAAATAAAACCAGATAAAGAGATCTATCAACTAGAACAAAAATCTAAAATCCCTCATGGCAAGCATCAGCCTCAGATTGCTTACTTGCACCTACTGCAGTTGCAGTCATTCCTGCATTTGGGGCATTCCCAGGCCTCCTTCTTCAACACCTCATCCGCAATCAAAGGGTACCTGTTAAACAAAGAGAGCATCAACAAACAAACCCAAACAGAATTGCCTACCACAGGCTCTAAGCAAAAAAGCAGAGAGGAAATTATTTTACCTGTTACATATGCAACTCTTGCAGTATCTGAGAGGGCACTTGCCCCTCTTATTGGACCCCTTGCAATCTGCCGTGACCCCTGTTTTCCTCTGACGGCACTGAGGAATAGCAAAACAGAAAGAAAAAAATGAAACGAAAGACCATTTCACTTTTTACAGAAACAGTAGGACTCTGCTGCATACTTTCTATAGATTTTGGTTTATATCACAAGCAGGAAAGGAAAAGGAGCTGAGGGCTAAGAGGGCCCTAGAACGATATAACTTCCATATAGAAAGGTTCGGCAATCTCTGTTATAGGCTGGAAATGCAGTTGATGCAGCTGGTCAGTATGTCGGGAGCTCCAATTTGGACAAAAATATTGCCAGCAGGCTCTAGCGAAAAGACATCTGAAAAATAAGTGGTCTCTGATCTCCATCACATCTTCTCCACGCATAACACAGTAGTAGTCCTCAATGAAGAAATTCCTTCAGCGAAGCATATCTCTGGTATTAAGTCTGTCTTGCAGGAGAAGACAGGAGAAAACCTTGTGTTTCTTTTGATAGGAAGATCCGATATCGCCGTATCAGCTTCTTTTAGCAGATGATCTGTCGGGGCTTTTGAAGAAAGCAATGAATGATGGGGAACTGACGGACATGAAGATCACCAGAACAGCTCCGGGAATTTCACATCTATTGTTTGCTGATGACAGTACCCTGTTCTTCCAAGCAAAACAACAACAGGCTGAGGTTGTGAAGAATGTAATACATAAATTTGAGGGGTGCACTGGACAGTTGCCAACTTCACAAAAAAGCTCGCTCTTGTTCAGTAGCGCATGGCAGGTGGAAAGACAAGAGGAGGTGAAATCCACACTAGGAAAGGTGCGCGTTTGAAGAGAAATACCTAGGCAATACTCCAACCTATCAATGAAAAGATTTACTGAGCGGCTCTCGAATTGGAATGAAAATTCATGTATATGGCAACAAAGGAGGTGTTGGTCCAATCAGTGGCGCAGGCTCTTCCAACATACACCATGAGTGTGTTTAAAGTTCCCTCAAGTTCCCATAACAATTACATGAAGGCCATCAGGCAGTTTTTGTGGGGAGAAGATGCAGGAAAAAGATAGTGCATTGGGCATCGTGGGACAGTTCGATCAAACCGAAAATACGTGGAAGTATGGGATTTACAGACACAAAGTGCTTAAACCAGGCTCTGTTAGTTCGGCAGGCATGGAGGGTTATCGAGTCGGCGGAGGATTTATGTGCTCGGTTTTGTAAAGGTGAGGTACTAAAACTAATAATGTCCTTGATACAGTTTTTACCGGTGAAGCATCCCAAGCATGGAGAGGAATTGAGTTCGGTTTGGAACTGCTTAAAAAGGGGGATAGTTACGAGAATCGGTAATCGTAATTCTATTCCAGTCTGGAGGGATAATTAGATCCTGAAGGAACCTTCGCTGAAGATTCAGGGTAGCAGGAGATGTTCAAGGATACAACGTGTGGTCTCCTGTTGTCGGGCGGTGACAGTGGAATGAACCTTTGATAAGGGAAGTTTTCTAGCCAGGTGATGCTGAGTTGACCGTGAAGATTAAAGTATCGAGAGGAGACCTTGAGGACACCCATGTGTGGCACTTTGAGAGCAGTGGATAGGGTTGCCTACAACCTGAAGCATGCTGACCCGGCGATGGTGAGCAGCAGTAACAATCCTGATGGGGAGCAGTCCATGTGGTGGCTGATTTGGAAAGCGCCTGTGCCAAACAAAATTAGAGTTTTTGGCTGGAGACTGGCGTCAGACAATCTAGCCACTAAAAGAAACAAATGGTGAAGGTCCCTGGAAGCTGACAACATTTGTAACATATGTGGGTGTGCTTAAGAAAATGGTTTTCATGCGGTGGTGAACTGCACTAAAGCCCGTGCTTTGAGGGAGAAACTCCGAGTTGTGTGGGACATTCCCGATGAGTATGTATTTCAGTATTCAGAACCAGAGTGGCTCCTTCTGCTCCTCTCTAGAATCAGACCTGAGCAGCGCGGTCTCGTGCTTCTTATGCTGTGGTGTGCATGGCACCTAAGAGAATCTCCAACAGCAGTCCTAAAAACGCAGCCATGCCCAGAAAACTTCTGTTTAGGTCACTTGGGGCAAAAAACGCCTCCAATAGAAGCCCTATAGGTATATGGTGCCCAAAAAATTTTAGGCCCTGCCCAAAATATTGCTACAACTGATGCAGATATACATCACCACCAGCAGTTGCCCAAAAATCAATTCGGCTGCGGTAGGAACCCCAACAAGTGAAACTTCGCGCCACCGACTCGCCTCCCACCGCGATCGCTGCCGGAGGCCGCCGCCACCACTCCATCGGCCGCACCCAGTCCCGTCGGCCGAGACGTCTGCCGCGACCCCCTCCACTGCCGCCGATTCCGGCCGTTCCCCCACCATACGCGGGCCGGAATGGTCGCAGCCGCACTACCGTCGGCCGCCGAGGTCGATTAGCAGCTGGGAGACCTCCAATCGACCAACGAGACCACCGCCGAGCCACAGGTCCCTTTGGAGCTCTCAGCACCCGGGCGACGCGGCGCCGTCGGAGTTGGCCGCACCCCCCGGCTCCCCTCCAGTCCCTGGTCCCTCCCGGCGCCTTTCCTAGGTGGCCTGGCAGGCATCTCTGCCCCTGCGAACTACTGCAGACAAAATCGAGCTCGGTGCCCCGGCGACGACCGGATCCGCCTCCTGGCCTGCCTATCTCGGATCCATATGAGAGCACCCAAGCTGAAACTTAGGGCACCAGCTTTAGGTCTGGTGGAAAAGCAGAAAAAAATCCTGGTGACCAAAAACCTTCTCTCTCCACACCTAAAACCAGATTTAGGGCACCAAATTATTGGGCTGCTGCTGGAGATGCTCTAAGGGCATCCACAGTGCTTAGAGGCGAGCTTGCCTCTAAGCTGGACCCCACAGCGCTGCCTCCAAACAATCTGAAAACCACGCAGTGTATAACATTTTGCTTCAGCCTCTATTGTGGGCCCATGATTGATTAAACAAAGGCATGGTAATCTGAATGGAGGAGAACTTTGGTGCATCACATGCATCGTTGGGAGCACAAACAGGCTGACGGGTGGGGCTGCTTGATTATTTAAATCACTAGAGGCAGCCTCCAAGCTAAGAGGCGATGCTAGAGATTTTTTGCTTAGAGGCGTGAACTGCAGTGTATGCAGGCGACCTCTAAGAAGAGAGAGAGTGCTTAGAGGCAGTGAAAAATGCACACTGTGGATGCTCTAAGGAATGACGTTGTGCAAGGTCAAGGGACGGAGCTTTGTCACAAGTTCAGGTCAACTTTCTTCAGAACTATGTGTACACCTTGTCGACAGAGATGCCTCCGAGCAAGGACAGAAAGGGCAAAAGTCCTCTTGTTGCGCCGGCCTGAAGAATGGAACAGAGTCGTCGAGAACTTCAGAATAGATAGGTGTTTCAAACAAGACAAGATCGACTAAGCCTCCCCCTGGAGGGCTGAGAGTGATTGTGGCTCTCCCCTGCTCATATCTTGGCATGCGAGGAGATGGCTGGCGCTCCAGCAGGCGTTCCTGCGCTCGACGCCGCCACCTCGCCGGCTGCTCCCCGCCTCGCCTCCCCCGCCCCCAGGGCCCCTCCCGCCTCCGCGCCACCGGCCCCCCCTGCCTCTTTCGCGTCGACGGAGCGGTTCTCCTGGGCCGACTGCGCGGAGGATCCTCCTTTCCCTCCGCCCGCCGCCTCGCCGGTCCCGGCGCTCCCCCGCCACGGCAGACAGCCTTCTCCTCCCTGCCGGCCCGGGA
>NC_041391.1:187077009-187078809 GCF_002162155.2 Triticum dicoccoides | reverse complement strand
CCGCCACCTCCCCCCTGGCCGGCGCTTCGGGCGCTGTCCTCCCTGCCTCCTCCCTCCCTACTCCACCTCCTCTCCAGGCCTCGCCGCCTCCGTCCTTGCCGACGCCCGACATGCCTCGGGAGTTGGAAGACTCCGCTCCCCGCGACAAACGCAAGGCCGGCGAGCTCCACCGGGAGCCCGCCCGGCCCTCCCCCGACAGCGTCCGTCGCGAGGAGGAGCTCCGAAGGGAGCTGCGTGAGCTGCGGGAGCGTCGCCGGTCCCCTCCCCGCCGCGAGGGCCGGGGCCGGTCCCGCTCCCCTCGGACTTCTCCGGCCGATTGGCGCGGCCGCCAGCGCTCTCCGTCCCCGCCATCCCGCCGGGCTCGATCTCCCTCCCCTTCCCGCTCCGCGAGGCCGAGCTCGCCCCGCCCCCGGGATGGGATTCTCCCCACCCCGGCCGAACCACGGCGATATGTGCCACCCCACGCCGCTGCCTCGGGGAGTGTGGCTCCGGCCTTGGCTCCCGGGGGTGGCCCCAGCCGCGGACGGCCCGGCCCGGCCAAGAAGAAGAAGCGGCGTGGCGTGCGCCCCGCGCCGCCCGTGCTTCCACCGGCGGGCACTGGCTCCTCCCCAGCTCCGGGGCCCGTCTCCGGCCTTCCTCGCCCCCCCTGCTTCAACTGTGGGGTGAGGGGCCACTCTCAGGTTGCCTGCATCAACCCCCAGCGCTGCCACATCTGCAAGGACCCCGGCCACCCTGCCATCCTGTGTCCGGATAGACCGGTGGTCAACGAGCTCATGATGTACGGGCATGGGATTGAGGGGTTGGGTTTCTTCCACCTCGAGGTCCCGGATGCCCCTCCGCCGTCTCCATCCCTCCAGGCGATTGTCACGGTCGTCGATGGCGTGGCGTCCCCTGAGATGCTCGAGGCGGAGCTCAACCACCTCTACCGACACCAGTGGGACTGGGTGGTCACCCCCTCCGCTGCCCACATCTTCTCCGTAGTCTTCCCTGACTCGGTCAGCTACGGCTACGCGGCGCGTAGTGGCCGGATCACCCTCGCCCTCAACCAGCTGGTGGTCGAGATCTCTGAGCCAGTTCTCGACGCTCAGGCTGTGGCCGTCCTCGACACTGCCTGGATCCTCATCTCCGGCCTGCCCGACATTGCGCGGTCCGAGCCCGTCATTCGCTAGATGTCCCGTCTCCTGGGCAAGGTGGTGGGCGTGGATGAGCTCTCTCTCCGCAAGGAGGAGGAGGTCCGGGTCAAGGTCAAGTGTCTCGACTCCACCAAGCTCCGCACCTCCGTCCGCGTTTTCCTCAACGACCAGGGCTTTGACCTCAGGTTTGCCCCCGAGCCTCCCAACCACATTGGGCGCCCCCGCTCCTTCGACGCGGGCCTCCCCGGAGGCAACCCAGGGGCCGGTGGAGACTACCACGGGCGGCACTGCTCCCGCCGTTCGGATGAGGAGGGGGCATCTGAGGACTCCCGCTCCCCCTCCGCCTCTCCCCCTCCACCGACAGGGGGGGGGCCAGGGCCGCAAGACCGCACTCCTCCCCTGGCTGGTCGACCCCGCTCTCGCGCCGGCCTCTTCCTCCGAGGGGAGCGACATCTCCAGTGTCGGTATGGTGGTCTGCCCGGCCTCCTCCCCGCGCTCTCCGTCGCCATCCTCTGCCTCCGGGAGGGTTTCGGCGGTCATGCCCGTCGTCGCCTCTCCATCCCGCGTGGCATTGGATGCGCTTCTGGAGGGGATGGCATCGCCGTCGGAGGCCCACCTCTCCCCGACCGCTAGCGCCCTCCCCGACCCGTTCCTCCCTCCGAGGGTG
>NC_041391.1:187076035-187076612 GCF_002162155.2 Triticum dicoccoides | reverse complement strand
GCCGTCGCCCACGGAGAGGGAGGATGCCCTGTCCGCCTCCTCCCTCCCGGGCGCCGACCCGGCGCCGTCGCCCCTCCCCGCCCCGTCACCTCCGCCTCCTCCTCCACAGGCTGGGACGCCGCTGGCGGACCCTCTCTTCTCCGGCTGCTCCGGGCTTCCTCTGCTGGCGCCGTCTCCCTTGCCGGGCCTGAGGGAGGGGGCGACCCACGTGCTCACCCCGATGGGGGCCCAGCCTCCCCCTCCCCGCTCGGCTGCATACTCCCGTCGCGGCAGGTCGACCTCCTCCCCGGTGGTGGCGTCTCGCCGGAGTGCGCGGCTGGACGCGGCCCACCCGGAGGGATCCCCGGCGCTGCCCATCCGCGAGCGGGCCGAGATCCGCGCTGCTGCCCGTAACCTGGAGCCAGGTACGCTCCCCGTCCCCCCTTCGGCTTCGTCTTGTTCCTTCTCTGCTCTAGAATCTATCCCCCTTGGCAACCTTGCCAAAGTAGCCTCCGACTCTGCCATCATTTTCAGGGGGGAGGTCGGCCCCCCTTTAGTTCAGATCGCTGCCATTCGGGCACGCGAGATCCTTGAGGGG
>NC_041391.1:187066883-187075909 GCF_002162155.2 Triticum dicoccoides | reverse complement strand
TCCTCCGGGCCGCGGCGTCAGGCCCCTCCACCCCCGGCCGTGATCCGCGGCCGCACCCGCTCCCGCACTGCCGCTCTCCGCGCCCAGAGCGCCTCCCGAGTCCTGGGGTCAAGCAGCCCCCCGACGGCTCCATAATGCGGGCCCTCTTCTGGAACATCCGCGGCTTCGGCCATGATGGTCGTCGCCGCCAGCTTGTGGAGTACATGCGAGATGAGCACATTGACATCGTGGCTGTCCAAGAGACCATGCGCCGCGAATTCTCGCTCCCCGAGCTCGAGCGTTTGAGCTCCCACCTCTTTGCGTGGCACTGGCTCCCTTCTAGTGGGAGCGCTGGCCACTCGGGTGGCATCCTTTTAGGCGTAAAGGATGCCACTTTCGAGGTGGGCAGTATGGACCGGGGGGAATTCTTCGTCAACATGGAGCTTTTCGAGAGATCTCTTAATTTCAAATGGGAGATCATCATTGTCTACGGACCTGCCGACCATAGTAGGTCGGCGGCCTTCCTCGAGGAGCTGCATCTTAAGATCTCGGCAGCCTCCCTCCCTGTGGTGGTGGGGGGCGACTTTAACCTGCTTCGAGTAGCGGAAGACAAGAACAATGGCAATGTCTGCTTTGCCAGAATGCAGATGTTTAATGACTTCATCGCTGACCTCGCCCTGCGGGAGATTGATAGGATTGGTGCGCGGTTTACCTGGACCAATCGTCAATCCTCCCCGACCCAGTCCGTCTTGGACAGGGTCCTTGTCTCCCCGGATTGGGACCTCCGCTGCCCCCTCTCCTCTCTCCGCGCCATCACTAGGATTGGCTCGGACCATGTCCCCCTCCTTCTCTCCTCTGCGGACGAGCGTCCGCCTATCCCTCCCCGTTTCCGCTTTGAGACCTTCTGGATCTCCCAGGCTGGCTTCAAGGACGCAGTCTGCGCCCGGTGGACTGCGACCCGTGCCCACCCACATCCCAGGCCTCCTTCGGCCATTGACACGTGGCACTTCTGTGCGAAATGTGGTAGACAATTTATGAAGGGATGGGGGGCCAACCTTAGGCGTGACTCCAGAGAGCGCAAGAAAGCGCTTCTATCCGCGATCCAAGCTCTTGACCTCGAGGACCAACTATCCGGATGAGTGGCTCTCTCGATATGACCTCGAGGACCAACTATCCGTTATCTACTCCGATGAGGAGGCCTATTGGCGCATCCGGGGCGCCCAGAAGTGGGTCCTGAAGGGTGATGCGAATACCGCTTACTTCCAGGCGATCGCCAACGGCCGCCGTAGACGCAACACCATCCCCCTCCTTTGGGATGGGGATACCCTCCTCCAGGACCCTCGCGACATCCGGTCTCATGTCGATAGTTTCTATAGGTCCCTTTTCTCCGCCGCTCCTCGGAGCGGCGTGTCCCTCGCCCACGATTGTTGGGCCGGTAGTCAGTTAGTTTCCAGGGCGGAGAATTCCGCCCTGACGGCTCCCTTCTCTGAGCAGGAGGTCTGGGAGGATATCAAGGGTATGAATTCCTCCTCGGCCCCTGGTCCTGATGGTCTCCCCGTTCTTTTCTTCCAGACCTTTTGGAACGTCATTAAACCCGAGGTCATGGCCATCTTTGAGGAGTTCTTTGTGGGTGCCATCGATCTCGGTCGCCTCAACTATGGGATCATCTCTCTCATCCCCAAGGTCCCTGGGGCGTCTGACATCCGCCAATTCCGGCCGATCACGGTCATCAACGTGATCTTCCGGATCTTGGCCAAAGGGTACGCCAATAGGGTGACCCTGCTGGCGGATCGGATTACCCACCCTAACCAGTCGGCCTTCATTAGAGGGCGATATATCCTGGACGGGGTTTTGGTCCTTCATGAGGTCCTTCATGAGGTCCGGGCCAAACACCTTAAGGCGGTGTTTCTGAAGATAGATTTTCACAAAGCCTATGACACGGTTAGCTGGACCTTCCTCAGAGAGGTCCTTCTTCGGAAGGGCTTTGATGACCGCTGGATCACCAGAGTCATGCAAATGGTCTCTTGTGGTCGCACGGCGGTTAACATCAACGGCGAGGTTGGTCCCTTCTTCCCTACCCTCTGTGGGGTGCGCCAGGGCGATCCCTTCTCCCCGTTCCTCTTCAATATGGTGGTTGACGCCTTGGCCGCCATTCTTGATAAGGCCAAGGCTGCTGGTCACATTCGTGGGATTACCCCCCATCTCTCGGGGGGCTCCGGGATATCCACCCTGCAGTATGCTGACGACACGATCATCATGGTCGAAGGCTCGGAGACGGACATCGCCAACCTCAAGTTCCTCCTTCTCTGCTTCCAACAAATGTCGGGCCTCAAGATCAACTTTGATAAGAGCGACGTCATGATAATGGGATATTCCCCCTTGGAGTCTCAGGCTATCGCTAACCGGCTGAACTGCCGCCTGGGCTCTTTCCCCACCTCCTACTTGGGGATCCCTATCAGTGACTCGCTCCTCTCTGCCGCGGACTTGAGGCCTGCTATTTCTAAGCTCCAATCCCGGTGCGAGCCCTGGCAGGGGAGATGGCTCTCTAAGGCGGCCCGCACTATTCTTATCAACTCTTCTCTCTCTAGCCTGCTACTATTCCTTATGAGCTTCTATAGCCTCCATGAGTCCCTTCATAAGGAGATTGCCAAGATCCAGTCTCGCTTCTACTGGGCTGGTGAGCATGATAAGCAGAAGTACCACACGGTCAGCTGGCCTGACATCTGCAAGCCCCGGGAGCAGGGTGGCCTAGGTATCATGTGCTCCAAGCGAATGAACATCGCTCTCCTCTCCCGTTGGCTTTGGCGCATCGCCCAGGGCCAGGGTGGCCTCTGGCTGGACATCATCCGGACTAAATACCTTCGGGGTCAGCCCCTTGCTTTCTGCCAGCGATCGGGCGGCTCCCAGTTCTGGCAGTCCATTGTTCAGCTTCTCCCGGTGCTGCGCATTGGGACCTCCATCTCGGTGGGTTCTGGCCTCTCGACTCTATTCTGGTATGACCGTTGGGCGGGTGACTCCCCCTTCGCGGCTCGCTTCCCTGCCCTCTTCTCTATTGCAGTTGACCACATGATTTCCGTCAATAGGGCCCTTCTTGATCTGGGGCGCCTTGCCTTCCGCCGTCCGTTTGGGCCGGCGGAATCCGCCGCCTGGCGTGAGTTGCTTGATTGCGTTGCGTTTCATGAGCCGCTTGTGGATGATAGGCCGGACTGTACCAGGTGGAGACTTGAGCCGTCGGGCTTGTTCACCACCCGGTCGCTCTATGCGGCCATCGCCCCTTCCTCCGCACCCCTCCCCTTATCGATGGTTTGGACCGCCCGGGTTCCTCTGAAGATTGCATCTTCATGTGGCAATGGATCCGTGGTAGACTTCCGTCTGGTGTGGAGGTCCGGAAGAGCAATGGCCCCGGCTCCGGTATCTGCCCTCTCTGTGGCGTCCCGGAGGACTCGAACCACATCTTCTTCTCCTGCATCTCCGCTCAATTCCTTTGGAGCTGCTTCCGCGAGGTGGTCGGCGGGAGTTGGTGCCACACTAACTTCCCGGACCTCTTTGCTGAACTCCAATTGTCCCCCGTGTCCATTCGCCACATTAGGTGGCTGCAAGTTGGGGTCCTTGCGTGGACATTGTGGACCGTTCGCAATAAACTCGTGATCCAGCGCGCTCCCCTTCGTCGCCCTTCTGACGCCCTCTACAAATTCTCGGGTTTCTTGTAGCTTTGGCGGCCGCTTAGTCGCTCCTCGGACCGTGACGCCATCTCCGCCTTCATCACCGACCTTCGATCGATGGCCGTCCGCATCTCTCCGCCGCCGCCGCCGCCACCGCCGGAGCCCGATTAGCCCCCTGGTGTCGGGTGCGATGTGTTGTTGTTGTTTGCCTCTTTTTTGGGCTTGTTGAGCTGTGCCCTCAGCAGAACCTTGGTACTTTTTCGTGAGGCTTGGGTGTGTGTGTGAACCTATGTGGTATGTATGCTCTGTGGCGGTTGCTTTATTTATAAAGCGGGGCGAAAGCCTTTTTCGGTATCTTGGCATGCCTCTCCGATAAAATATTCAAACGTCAGGATTTCCCAGAATTGCAAAATACATTGCTGGTTGGAAGGCAAAATTGGTTTCTTCTGCTGGTGGGCAACCCTGGTGCGTTTTGTGCTCTCTGCTCTGCCTATATTTCAGCTGTTGGCGATGGATCAGCCCAAATGGGTCATCAAGCAGATCGATAAGCTCAGAAGGGACTTCCTATGGGCTGAGTCTGATGCCATCAGCAGCGGGGAAGGGCCTGCTGTGTCGGTCCCAAGTTTGTATGCCCCTGAATCTGGGTGGACTTGACATTCCTGACTTGGCTGCTCAAGGGAAGGCCCTTAAACTTAAAGTTCTCTGGCCATGGCAAAACGCAATGGACGCAGACAAACCTTGGCATGGTCTACCCCTTCCATGTGACAAGGAGGTCAAAGGGCTGTTTGTTGCCAGAAGTTCCATTACAGGAACTGGCCGTTCTTTGTCGTTCTGGAACGATCACAGGTTAAATGGCCTCGCCCCATTTATTATTGCCTACCCAAAGCTATACAAGCATAGCTGGAAAAGCAACATCTCAGTTGCGGATGGCTTGACTGATAAAAGATGGATTACACACATAAAGAGGAACCCAGACTCTGAGGTCCTAACTGAATACATTGATTTCTGGCATAAATCCTCTGCCTTCTCTCTGTCCGATGTGTTGGATAAGGTGGAATGGAAGTGGGCTGAAAATAAGAAATATACTGCCAGCTCCAGCTACACTATTCAGTTTATATGCAAAGTTGATTCTCCCCTCAAGATTCTTTTCATGGCTCAATGTTCAAGGAAAATGCCTAACTGCGGACTATCTTGCTAAAAGGAGGAGATGGCCACATGACCCCATTTGCTCCCTTTGCATGTGTGGCCATGAAGCACTGCGCCTATTTGTTCAATGTCCTCTCGCTGCAGGGATATGGGGGTCTTTTCCTCGCGAGGTTAAATTTCCCCTTCCCTTTGATGCCGAATGGTAACACTGAAAGTTTGCTAAACTGGTGTTCTCTTTTTACCGGAAGAATTCCAGAGCCACTGGGAAGCTAGTGGGGTGGTGGTCCAGTTATAGGAGAGCTCGTCTTCTGAAGCATTAATCCTAGTGGATATACCAAGTGCTCCGAGGGCCTCTGCCACCACCGCTGTCTGGTGGATACCAAGACTTAATCCATCGATGCGTGTGTGGCTTTGCTGCCCTCAATGGTGAGGTGACCCCTCAAGTTACAAGTTACGGTTTGTTCCCTGATTATTTCGAGCCTGCGTGGCAAAACGGAAACCAAAGCAAGGTGACCCCAACACAGGGACGACACGGAGACATGTCGTGATCACTGCAACACCAGAACAGCATCCGATGGAGCACCAACCTTCACTACTGCAGCACGCAACAGTAGTGAACAGTGGATCCAAGTCCAGCACAGCCCAGCACTGTGCCGTTCGAGGTGCAACTCCAGGTCTTGTGGTCTGATGTTCGATCCTTTCGTTCTGACCAGCAGCGACGTCGACTAAATCACCTTTAATGGCTGGCCACGTGCACAGACGCTGGGAAAGCAATACACAGCACACAACAGAAGGCACATAGTTTGCAAAACAAAACAAAAAAGGCAGCAGAAGGAGCACTAGGACGCACAGCAACATGAATACAAACACCACCCTAAAAGCATATGTACGAGACTCCACAGGGTAGGTACAGTTTTTATGAAACAAACACTGCAAAATTAGCAAGTGATGATGTGCCATCACTACGTTTCTGAATATAAAGATCGACAAACATCATTTTAATTCAGCTTATCAAAACAGTATTATATTATCATTTTTAGAAGGACAAATATCCATATCTATGACAAGAGTAATTCAATGGCAGAAAATATCACATAAGCTGAATTTCAGTTTACTTGTTCCAACCATTACCTATGAATTAATATAATACTGTTTTGATAAGTAATATAACTACAGCAATATGTTACTTCAACTAAATCTCTATCATTTCAATGTACGTTCCAAGTTGAATACTTATTTCCTAGGAGGAGGTGTTATCAGCATATGTATGATTCATCAACTATCATCTCTGAACCTTATCTTCTTCAGAACCTAATTGTCAAAGTGGTGGAACCAAAATCACGGCTGCCCCTAATGCAAACACGAATTGAACTAAAAAGGACAGCACTAAGAAGCACCACACGGCATTTAAGTGGTTTTACCATCATCTTGTTTCATGCAACAGATGGCTGGGCGCAGTACCCCAAACGTAAAGATCGATACAAACATGACAGATCATCCAAAGATTATGGCAGTTCTAGAACTAGGCAATATACACTAATAACCTAATAGAACGATGTATAGGATCCTCTAACAATTAGTATCGCATCCTCACTTTCAATATTCATAGGACAACCAACCATCCATGAGCAGTCCCAAGAATTTATCTACCAAGTGCACTACAGACAACATAAATACCACAGATATCTAGTACCAATTTGGAAGGATAATTAGTCTTCCGGCGAGGGATGGATGTCTGCCAGAAATGATCTGACACAAAATAAATCCCAGGACTAATTAAATTAATTATAAGCATCCTAAGAGCAGGTATTGTATGCAGACTAAGATATCCGGAGCACATTAGTAGTGTGTACTCCAGTATCCAAGAAACTGGCATTGACATGAGAAGATACAGATGTTTTAGGTGCAAAAACAATTAAACAAGCTAGTCAGATGTTAGTGGCCTGTGCCAATTACCCCTGTGCCAATTACTAGTCGTGGGGCTCTAGTCGCTAGTACTTATCGGCACGACAATTCTTTCTCTCAATCTGTATCGAATCTTGCAAATTCCTGAAGTAATCGTAGCGGGAGCGTAACACTACTACGCTAGACGTCCATGATCTTGCATCTAGAGGATCAAATTAACGTACGAGGGGTTCACCTGGTGGCATGTCCACGCATCGACGGTGACGCTGAGGATGTTCGCCTCCGGAACAGCGCCAACCTCCTCGCCGGCGCCCCTCGTCCCCGGGGCGACGCCATCCGATGCGCCGCCGTCGCTCTCCTCAGCACCCACCTCGGAGCCGGCGCCGCTCCACTCCGAGGGGACGCCGTTCGTAGACCAGCCTTTTGCCGGCGGAGGAGGACGAGCAACAATCCCAAAACCGGAGCTGCCATCATTACACTTGAACTTGTCATTCTCGAACTGGTTAGAGCATTACTAGTAAAACCCTCAAACCCTTAAATCCTCAAAGCACTTTTAAGGGTTGAGAAGTGTCACTTTTTGACACTTTTAAGGGTTGAAAAACAGGAGCAAATATTAGAACTCTCAAACCCAACCCGTAAACTGCTTTAAGGGTTGGATTTGAGGGTTCTAGTCTTTGCCTCAACCCCAACCTTTAAATCTATCATTTGGCATCTCACAATTTATGACAATAAGAACACAATCAACTTCCAAACAAACTACCAAATGACAATTATTGATGCATGGTTTAATAGTTTACATCACAAAATCATCATCTTCCTCCTCTCATCGGCATCATACCAAAAGTTGCACCTCGGCGCCATCTCCTAGACCACAAGCGGGCTCCATCAAACATCTCCATCGGCACCGGTGGAGTCGTACACACCGCCATCACCACAACTACTCATCGGAGTGTCACATCGAAAAGTAGAGGACGCAACACGAAACATCCTCTCCTCTCCGCTATGTCCTCCTTGTAGTCCTTCCACCATTGCAATTGGTCTTGATCCATGTCCTTCTTGGACATCATCATGTGCTCTTTCTCTTCCACCATGAGTTCTTTCCATACCTTTGCCTCTTTGAGCTTGATCATCCTCTCCCCCAACTCGGCCTTGCGCTTTGCTTCTTCACGTTTTGCTTCAACTTGTGCAAGCTTAACCTCTTTCTTCTTCTCGGTGATAAGAAGCTTCATCTCCAATGTCTTCGTTGTCAATTCCTCTCTTGCCTTTATCATGTGGTCCATCTTCTCCCTTAGGCTTGACGCCTCTTCTTCCATCTTCACCCTTAGCTTGCCCTTCTTGTTTCCCTCGGGCTTGCCCACGTTCCTCTCCTCCTCATCTTCACTATCGTCCATCCTTAGCATTGCCGACTTCTTGGGTGCGGTCTCTTGATCCCTCAACTTCCACTTGTCAAAGGTTTGAAGAATTGACCAAACATGCTTAAATGGGAATGGCTTGCCCTTGGAAGCGGCCATCTCCTTGTACCTCAAGCCGGCAATTGTCTCCTATCAACCACACATAAATCACATAAGAACCCACCAATAGCATAGTGCACACACATAATCAAAATAGTGAAGAAATATGTACTCACATAGTCACTCTCCACGGTTCCACTAGGTGATGCATCCCTCACTTGGTCCATGGCCGCACTCCAACGAGAACAAGCGGGCTTGATCAACTCCCACCGGCCTTGAAGCGGCCGGAATGTGCGATGGATGAACCCACTAGTCTTCGGCTTGATCCTACAATAGACGTCCTCGATCCTTTGCCAATAGAGTTTACCGGTTTGATCGGTGCCGGTGGTAGCATCCATTCCCACAGCTGCCCAAGCACGAACCAAGAGGACATCTTCCGCCTCGGTGTAGTTTGTCGACCGAGCGTGTGGGCGGGAAGCGGCGGTGAATGCCTCCACCCCTATCTCGGCCACCTCCTCCTCGTCATCCCCTTCATCCTCCTCATCTTCCTCCTTTTCCTCCAAGTCGTCGCCAACCCTAAAGGGGTCTAGAGGCGGAGCTCCGAGGTCCAGCTCCGCGTTTTGGAGGAGGTCCATGAACGAGGATGGGGTTGCCATTTCCTCGAGCACCTCGTGCACGGCGGGAGGAGGTTCGGCGACGATGGCGGGCGAGGCCGCGACCGCGGCGGCGGGCTTCTTCCGCGGCTTCTTCACGGCCGGGGACGAGCCGACGACCTTGGCGGCCCCTCGAGGCCCACGGCCGGCTCTTCTTGGGGGCGGGCGCCGGGGCCGTGGCGGGGGCAGGCGCCGGGGCGGAGACGGGGGCCGGGGCGGGAGGCTGGGAG
>NC_041391.1:187060910-187066078 GCF_002162155.2 Triticum dicoccoides | reverse complement strand
CGCGGCGGCGGCGGGGCCTTCCATGGCCGACGCGGCGGGAGGCGGCGGGAGCGGAGAAGGAGCGGTTGGCTCCCGCGCGATGAGGAGGAGTGCGGGTTGGGGGGAGATTTTCCCCTCAACCCCTACTTCTACAGATTGCAAAGTCGTTTGAGGGTTGGACCTCTAATTTTTTTTACGGGTTTGAGGGTTTAGAGGTTCTAGTCTACGGCGTTTTTTCGGCGAAAACTGTAAAAAAAGCGGTTATTTTCAGGGGTTTGAGGGTTTTAGGGCTCTACTAGTAATGCTCTTACCGTGCCCATTATTTTCAGAGGAGTTGATGTAGTCCTCAGATCTAGGTTCAGATCTAGATCTAGGGTTGCCGTTGAAGTCAAAGAACCCATCGTCATGCGCTTTAAGCCACGGATCTAGGGCGTCATCGGATCTAGCCTGAGGAGGCCGAGAAGGAGTCGCCGTTGCGAGGCGGCGCTCCTCTTCCTTGCACGAAGTCGGCAGTGAGCCCCAACTCTCATACTCGTGCTCTTCATGCTCCCTTTGAAACTTCGGACGAAGCTCAGCTTGGTTGCGAACCAGGTCTGATAGATCCTCTTTGTCGTCGTCGAAGCGACGCTTGCCATTAGCATCGTGCTTAGAGAACGGACCGCATGAAGGATCCATCGCCACCACAACCACAAAAGAGAAGAAGAGACGTTTTTTTTTGTTTGGGGAAAAGAGAAGAAGAGAAGTGGAGGTGAGAAGAAGAGTGTGAGAACAAACCTAGATGTAGGAAAACCTAAATAGGGGGTCAAGAACCAACCACTAGTAGAAAAAGGGTCAAATGTGAAGCACAATAGTGCCGGTTTGAATTTCAGCCGGCACTAATGTGTACATTAGTGCCGGTTCGTGGCGGCGATCAATAGCACCGGTTCGTGGCGAACCTTTAGTACCGGTTCATGCCACGAACCGGTACTAAAGAGGCTGTGTCAGCCTGCGGTCAGGCTATGGCCCCACCATCATCATTTAGTGCCGGTTCGTACCACGAACAGGTACTAATGAGGTTATGGCAAGCTGTTTTTAGTCCCACCTCGCTCCCCTAACAAGCCTTTTACCACCTTAAATATGTTATTTCTCAAACTATCACAAGCACTTGGTCTTCATTGAACTCTATGTGTAGAATTTGTGGCCGCAATATGAGTCTTCATCGGTTTATAAATCGTTGATGACTCATATTAACAATTCAGATTGTACACACAAAGATCATTGATGATCAAAGTATTTTTGATGTTATAAAATCATATTGACAATTTAGACTGTAAAGAAATATAAAATCATGATCTAAATGCTCTTATATTTTTTGCGTTCAGTATGCACCAACTGCTAGGCGGGAGGAGCTATTTAGTACCGGTTCGTGCCGAACCTTTAGCACCGGTTCGTGCCACGAACTGGTACTAATGAGGTTGTGTCAGGTAAGGCTGGGGCCCCAGGAGCACCTTTAGTACTGGTTCATGGATGAACCAGTACTACAGTTTCTTAATAAGCTGTTTTTTAGTCCCACCTCGCGAAGAGAGAGGGACTAGGAGCGGTTTATAAGCCCTGAGTGTACGATGAAGAAGAGGCTTAATGCTCACGTTGTTTAGCTTCAAGCCTTCAGGAATATGGTAGACTGCACGGAGCTATGCGCAGTGCAGTTTACACTATTCCGAAAGGCTTGAAGCAAATTAACGAGCATTGCACCTCTTTTTTATTTTTAATAACTTATTACAACTCCGGACAAACTAATTACACGTCGGCATTTCTTTTTTTTAAACTTTCGTTATAACTTCAGACTTTGACCATCAAGTTTTGCAGAAAAGAAAAAATAGCAGAAAAAAAAAATATAGCTGAAAAGAAAAAAACTATATAAAATGACCGTCAAATTGAAAATCACTACAAAATGAACTCTAAAAATGTTGAATTTTGGCAAACTAGATGAAAAACTACTCAG
Organism: Triticum dicoccoides; assembly: GCF_002162155.2. Taxonomy (NCBI): domain Eukaryota; kingdom Viridiplantae; phylum Streptophyta; class Magnoliopsida; order Poales; family Poaceae; genus Triticum; species Triticum dicoccoides. Next base: position 187,064,118 of record NC_041391.1, on the reverse strand, counting down.
AAATAAATAGAAGAAAATAAATATAACAGAAAAGAAAAAACTATACAAAAAACTACGCAGAAATAAATAGATGAAAATAAAGCAGAAAAGAAAAAAACTATAAAAATAACTTATTACAACTCCGGACAAACTAATTGCACGTCGACATTTCTTTTTTTTTAAACTTTGGTTATAACTCCAGACTTTGACCATCAAGTTTTGCAGAAAAGAAAAAATAGCAGAAAAAAAACTATAGCTGAAAAGAAAAAAATTATATAAAATGACTGTGAAATTGAAAATCACTACAAAATGTACTCTGAAAATGTTGAATTTTGGCAAACTAGATGAAAAACTACTCAGAAATAAATAGAAGAAAATAAATATAACAGAAAAAAAAAACTATACAAAAAACTACACAGAAATAAATAGAAGAAAATAAAGCAGAAAAGAAAAAAACTATAAAAAAATTGGGGCGCTGCCCTGTGGGCCTGCTAGGCCACGGGCGTGCAATTACAGGTCTTAAAGGCCCAGCAGACTCACAGGGCAACGCGCAAAATTTAGGCCCACAAGCCTGCTATATAGAGGAGTTCAAAAAGGGAGCCGCGGCTGGGTTTATAAACCAGTGCGGCTGCCCTTCGCCCGGCGAGGTGGGACTAAACTTTGGGGTGGCAGCGCGAGGGCTTTAGTACCGGTTGGTGGCTCCAACCGGTACTAAAGATCACCCTTTAGTACCGGTTGGATCCACCAACCGGTACTAAAGGCCTGCTCTTCCCGCCTCTTGGCCTGGCCAAAGTTGGCCTTTAGTATCGGTTGGTGGCTCCAACCGGTACTAAAGGCCCATCCTATATATATAGCACTTACGAAAATTTCAGTTACATCTCCCCACTTTCGTCTCCAACCTCTCGACATCGTCGCGCCGCTCGATCCCGTCGTCGCCGCCCGTCGCCCGTCGTCCGTCGTCGTCGTCGCTGTCCCCGCCGCCGCCCGTCGTCGTCGTCGTCTCGCGCCGCCGCCCCGAATGCCACCGCCGTCCGTCGTCGTCGCCGCGGTCCCGTACGTCTCTCGCACCCGCACGCCGGCGCCCCCGCCCCATACGCCGCCGCCCCGCCCCGTACGCCGGCGCCCCCGCTCGTACGTACGGGGCGGCGACGTACGGGGCGGCGTACACACATACACACATACACACACTACACACATACACACACACACAATTTTTACTTATTTTCTGTTTTTCGTTTTCTGTTTTTAGAAAATTTAATTAGATATTAATTAGCTAGGTATGTGATATTTGAACTAGTTGAATAATTAATATAACTAGTTTATTTTTAGTAAGAAAATTGTCGAACTAGTTTATTTAGGTATATATGAGATTTGAACTAGTTGAGTAATTAATATAACTAGTTTATTTTTAGTAAGAAAATTGTCGTATCTGAGATTTGATTATGTAATTATAATATTATTTGTTAATGAGTTTTTCTGTTTATTTAGTGTTTTTATATATTTTGAGTTTATATAAATATATAGTAATGTCAATTGTTAGAGATGAATATAGTTAGATATATATTTGAATTGGCTAGATATTAATTAATGTTAGATAGTAATAAGTGTTTAATGTTTCACCTAAGTGGGATTAGAACTATTTTATTTTTAGTAAATGCTTAGTTGAACTAATTGAATTAATATAACTAGTTTATTTTTAGTAAATGGTTAGTTGAACTAATTGAATTAATATAACTATTTTATTTTTAGTAAATGCTTAGTTGAATTAATAGAAGTAGTTGAATTAATTGAATTAGTAAGTGTTTAATGTTTCGCCTAATATGAACATAGGAAATGTCGTCTGACGACGGAAAAAATTTCGGTATGTGCACATACTGTGAAGACGAGTGCGGCCAGTGCGACAGAAATTTTCTTGTTAATGGTAGGCGATTCAGCATCAAGCTGGATGAGACTTTCGAATTCGATACAGTAAGTCACAACGACAAGTCTGTTTTCGTAATTAAGCATGACTTATATATGCTTCATTTGTCTGACTTATAATTTTTAATTTTCACTATTCTACTAGCGCATCCCATGCCATGCAAGAATTTTTGTCTTGGATAAGATAGGTTTCAAAGATATGGAAACTATGAAGGTAAAGAGAGCTTACCTGAAAACTGAGCATGATGGTTATACTTTCAACGTGAAAGTATACAATGCACACACGTACACTTATTTTGAATGCAAAACTTGGCAAGCACTATGCAAGGCTTATGCATTTGAGCCTGGTATGGTTATCACCTTTGATATTCGTCCAGAAAATGATATTGAAGGTAATAGAGACATATGGGTCGATGTGCAGACGCCTTCAGTTCTACCATTATGTGAGTTCTTCTCAAATATATTTTTGTCTTTGATATTGCTTATTTCAAAAATAACTGACAACTAATTTCTATTGACAGCTTATCTCCATTCAACCAAACATGTTCGGCGCTTGGTAGACAGGACCTTCTATTGTCCCGGAGCTGAACTAAACTGCGAGGAGATAAGTCACTATGTTTCATGGCTTGAGGATCTTCATACTGTCAAGACAAATATTTTTCCTGCATTTGGAAATGTTAGTACTCAAAACGTGCGACCAATAGTGATGGTATTGAACTACGGTCATATCTATTTAGGAATGATGGTAAGATATTTACTATTTGTCCTCAGTGCATATTTTGCATACATATTTTTTTTGCTAAACTTTGATTGCTAAGTATATTAATTAAGTACTATACGATGTTCTTCAACAGGGACTCCCGATGACAGTTGTGCCTCAGGGGATCGAGACTAAAAGTCAGATGTCAATTGTTAGCTTAAGGCCAAGATATCCTGCATTGCACATGAATGCATTCAGGATTTCTAGAAGCGATGAATGCTTAACAGTGAAAGATTGGAGGAAAATTGTTAATGATCGCAGAGAAGTACTAGGGGGCAGCAATGAGAAGCGCAGCCCACGATTAGCAGACAGGTTCATCGGCATGCTCCAGTATGATCAATCAGGAGAGCTATACATGTTCTATGCTATTTTACCAGAGAGAGTAGCTAGCAGGAGTGATTTAGCTAGTTCTTCATGCTGCTATTAATTAGTACTTGTCCTTTCATGTCCGTGTTCTTCGTTCTGAATTTAAGTGATTTGCTTTTGTGGTGTTATATATGAACGCTTATAATATCATGACAATCATGTTGAACTCGATGATTGGTTCTA
>NC_041391.1:187055445-187060564 GCF_002162155.2 Triticum dicoccoides | reverse complement strand
CATAACGTTTACAATGTGTAGTATCGTAAAATACCAGCAAATGAAAAAGAAATTAAAATGGAAACATAAAATTAAATGAAAAAGAAATCATAAAACTAAAAAACCCCAAATCTTATAGTACCGGTTGGTGTTACCAACCGGTACTAAAGGGCTCCAGGCCCCCGGAGCTGGCTCGTGCCACGTGGTTGCCCTTTAGCACCGGTTCGTGCTGAACCGGTACTAAAGGGGGGGGGCTTTAGTGACCACACTTTAGTGCCGGTTATGGAACCGGCACTAAAGGGCCTTACGAACCAGTGCTATTGCCCGGTTCTGCACTAGTGCACCCATATATACCCGATGGGGGTGGGCAACTTGGGGCTAGAGACAAGAGGGCCGGGAATGGGCTCTTAGGGATGGGCAAACTAAGAGCTAGAGAGAAGGAGACGAGACGGGCTGAACATGAACTTATTTTGAAAGGCCCAAATATGCCTCCATGACTGGTGGATAACTCTTAGCGGACATGGCACCAACCCAACTAGCATGTGGTTCACCACGACAGCATTTGAAGGCCCACAATCCGCAAAGGTTGAATAGGAACCCCCAACTACAATTCCGCCACCACCTCGCTCCATCGCTGTCCCGCCAGATCCAAGTGGCATGCGAGAGGAGTGAGATGACAATGAGCTTCCCAACACAGAGGAAGAGATAGGAGACTGCGGCAAGCTCAAAACCGGATCCAGGATCCCATGCGAGATCGTCGCCTTGCACTGAAGCCGAAGAAGAACGAGTTGCAACCCCCAGATGCAAGCGCACAATGCTTCTTTGGACCACCATCCAGACCTCATGGAGCGCCACGTCGACCACTGTCACGTCCCAAACCAACCGCCAAAGAACCCAGCATCCGTCCTCTCAAGGGCTCTGCATCCTCCGCATCGTAATCACAGACCTCGGCCAAGGCCTGAAACCTGTTTCGCCGACCAGACTAGAAGACATGGGGGCGCCGAAGAATAGGGAAGGAGAGACGAAACCATGATCGAAACTGGGGAAGATAGGGCAGCGTGCGAGTCGCCACGGGAGCCGCCATGACAGGAGAGCGGAACATACACCACTTCACTTCCACTGACACGGTTCTCAGGAGTCACTAACATGTACGAATCAAATGGGAAGATAAATCCATATCATCAATTCTCTTCTTTCTCTAGTTATAAAATGTTAACTCTAGAGCTACCATCACAACCCACAAATTACAAACGAAACTGCAATAAGCTCCTGTTGCACCATTTGGGCCTTCTTGTTTGACCACATGCATGCCACGAACCAAAAGAATAAGCCAGGGACCTACATGACGCGTACTACCTTCACTGCCAATGTGCTCCCTCTGTTTCTAAATATAAATTCTTTTAAAGATTACTAGATGCGAAGCAAAATGAATGAATCTACGTTCCGTTTATATTCATCCGTATGTGATTCATATTTAAATATTTAAGAACTCCTGCTACACATACGATGATATCCAGACGATTTGAAGACGATGCATAAGATCACACCATTCAGTGCCCAGCAGCAGGACAGGTCCACCGTTGGATACAGTGTCGGCTGGATGTCGTGTATGTCCACAGAGCAATTTTGTACTAGGGGGCAGGGCAGGCCGTCGTGGCGCGTGGCGACAGGGAGGAGGAGCGGCACCGTGTCAAGCGTGCAGAACGCGGTCCGTGACTGCCGTCGCCGGCGGCCCTGTTCGCCGGCAAGGGACTCAGCGTGGATGACGCCGCAACCGCCTCTAGTTGCCACGCCCCTGCTATATATACGCAACACAACACACACCCTTCTTACATCAAGAACTCTGCATGCGCACGGATCATATCAGTTAATCATCTCTGAATGAGAAATTAACAGCGATGTAAGGCTGTTTCTTATCACCCATTAATTCTTCGTGTGTCGGGAGGGCATGGAGAAGGAGCACAACGAACCGTTGTTTTCTCTGTCCTAAAGGAAAACTGTAATTTCTAAACACTGCGACATCGAAACCGACACTTCTTTCAGACTTCAGTAAAATCTTCCAAATATTTAGCAAAGGAATATAATATGTATATTGGCACTTTAATTGTTGCTTTCTGTGCCCGTCCTAAACCAGCTGGGCAGATTCTTTCAAGAAAGGGAAACGTTTGGCTGTGGCGCACCGGCCGAACGCTCGGCCGGTCGCGAGCGACCACGCGCGACCACATACGTGCCACGCGGCCACAGGGCCCGCACACACCCGTCCTTTTATATCTCAACCACGTGTGCCTTATCCTTCCATCCCCTGCTCGCCTCTCTCCTCAGCATCTCTCGCACATATCCATACCCACTCGCCTCTCTCCATCCATGCGCCTGGCTTCGACCAGCGCCGCGGTTTCTCCGGCGAGGCCCCCACCGGCGAGGCATCCCTTGCTCCTCTCTTCATCTCTCTTCACCTCTGCTCGTCGGCCCTTCCCTTCCTGCCCCCCGACGCCCCCGTGTGATGGACCACGGGTCGGCGCTGGGCGGAGGAGGAAGCACGCCGGGGATCTGCATCTGGTGGACGGGAACAGCTGCAACCGGTCTCGCTGGGAGCTACAACCGGTGGACAGAGGAGCTGCGACGGGTGGGTGACCACGACCACGGGCAAGCAACGGGGTGGATGGCCGTGCCCCGACAAGTGCTACAACCACGACGACAAGATGTTCGAACCAGCGCCTAATTGTGCTACTACAGGCGTTTTGATTTGATGGAACCATCATCGTCCAATTTTCAGTTTTTTGCTACCACCGTAATATGTATTTGCTGGAACCATCAACATTTTTTGCTACCATCATTTTTTTGGTTTTGTTGGAATCATGCCCAATTTACTCTTTTTGCTACCACCATAATATTTTTTTGCTGGAACAATCAACATTTTTTGCTACCATCGTTTTATTTGGTTTTGTTGGTACGACGCCAAAATTTTGCATTTTTGCTACCACATGCCTTTAGATTTGCTGGAACGAGCTTTATTTTTTCTACAACCGGCATCTTTGATTTTTGCTTCAACAACGTTCATTTTTCCAATTTTTGATACGAGCGTTTTTAAGTTTGCTGGAAGCAGCGCATTTTTTTGCTACAACCATTGTTTTGGATGCGAACCACGCCGTCCTCCCCATTGTCGACGGCGGACGCTGGGGGGAGGGAGCGACGGCGTCCTGCTGGAGCCGGGCGACGACCGGCGACGAGGGGGAGGCGCCTAACTGCGCTGCGGGGGGAGGGGTCGCGCGAGGCGCGACCTGCTTCGAGGTTTGCAGCCGGCGGGGCGGTCGGCGGGGCAGGAAACTACTCGCAGAGAGGGATCGCGGTGGTGAAAGACGAAGTCAACGAAGGGCGTGGGCCAGCTGGCAAAATAGACGGTCGATGACGCGCTAATCGTGCGGCTGCCGTGCGACCGGCCCAAATTTAGGCCGGCGCACCGGCGCCTATCAGTGCCTTTTAAGAAATCTGTACTTTTCTAAACACCGTAACAACACAGAACTAACCAAGCAGGCTACATCCAGAACGCTACTGGGGAAAATGACAAGCGCTCCTTGTACATTTGACAGGACCTGGTGGCGCGTTCAAAGATTTGCAGCTCCCCTTTATGGCTGTATCTGAGGTGACACGTGGTGACGTTGAGCACGCATTCAGCGGTGTAACCAGACCTCATCCCCTCGCGCACCACACACCCCACGAGGCAAAACCTTGGCGCCGCCCATGCAGGTGAGGGTGGGCATCTCCACTTCCGTCCCCTTGCTCCAGAGCTTCTCGCTGGCCATCTTCCAGTCCAGCCGCGGCATCTTTTTTTTAGAACGAAGGCTCAAAAAAAGCCCGGTTTTGAATTAACAAAGCCATCAATCGGCCAGGCGTACAAGACTGCAACTTACAATAAGAAAGAGAAAAGCGGAAAGAAAAGGATACAATGTGCTCAGCAGAACAACTCAAAGGCAAAGAGCACACCACTCTTGCCATCGAACGACGCAAAGCCAAAAACTAGCTAACCTACGGAGGCGCCAGGAGGAGGGCACCACCATTCATGATTTGTGTCGCTGACTGCCGCCAAAGGGATCAAACAGGGCACACATGATTTGACTCCGCCACCGCAAAGGGTCCCTACCCTACCACCCGGGTTCGACGGGTGCCGCACCGGCGGCCGACGGAGTGATTCACCCTAGAATCCAAATCGGAGTGCCCCGGCTGCCAAAGGAGAGGCACCAGGGACATACCCACATGAAACGGAGGACCGACCACCAAAACACCATCGTCGGCAGCAGCAAGGCAAAACATCGGACGAGAGTTATCGGGCGCAGACGCTGGAACCTCAAAGAAGGCCAAAAGTATGCGACACCATGCCCCTGGTCAAGGATAGGAATCGCCACGCCGAAGGCCTACCGCCGGCATGGCGGCGGGGACCCCAATCCCCTCGAACCTGTGGCTGGAACCCTCCGCACCTGGACCAGAGAAGGATGTCGTTGATGAAATCAGGCCATCATTTGCCGCCCTCGAACCACACCCAACTCCACCACCACTCGAGCCATCCCCGGACGACACCTTCAGGAAGGAACACGCCATCAAAATGTCGTTGTCGCCAGGAAAAGGGGACCTGAGGCTTTCACCTGAGCTCTTGGACGGGATGGGAGGAGGAGGAGTCCAACCGAAGCCTCCAACAAGGTAAACGACGTACAAAGGCGCCGCCTTCGGTGTGGCCACCGCACCAGCCAGGGGTTTCCCCCGGATCCGCCCCCAAGCACCAGATCCGCGCACCCGACGACGAGATCCAGCGACCATAGCCGCCAGAGGCCGAGATCCGCGCGAATCGGAGTGGATCGAGGTTGAAGACGCCACTTCTCCAGGGCGCAAACGACTGGCGAGAAGTCGCCGCAGCAGCCGTCGCCCGCCGCCTCCGCGCCGCCCTCACGGCCAGGGAGGTGGCCCACCTGCACCCGCCAACGCCACCCGCCGTACAGGCCACGTCACGCGCCGCCGTCCGGGGCCGCCACCCCGGAAGCCGAAGCCCTCCACACAGGGTGAAGCCGCCGAGATCCCCGCCGCCACCTTCATCAGAGCCGCGCGGGCTTGCCGAGGAGCTCCTCTGGCGGCGGCGGAGGGGGGCGGGGGG
>NC_041391.1:187050900-187055100 GCF_002162155.2 Triticum dicoccoides | reverse complement strand
GGAGCAGGGGAGGCGACCTGGCAGGCGCCGACATAGCCATCCTCGTGAAGCCCAACCCAGGCGTCCAGGTAGCTGTCGAAGTGGCCTCTGCCCATGAAAGGCAGCGCCCAGTCCCCGTGGGCCGTCCACTCGGAGCGGCCGGTGTCGAATGACAAGGTACGGACGGACTGATGAACGCAGCCGAACATGGTGCAGGCAGACAAGAAGATGGTGCGTCCGTCCGGGTGCGCGGCATAGGAGCAGATCCTCTCGTACTGGGTGAACGGCGAGGGTGCGGTGCTTCTCCAGGACCAGTCCATGGTTGGGACCGAGGAGTGCAAATCATCATTGGTGGTGGAAGACAGCACCTCCACGGCTCGAGGCTCGTCCAAGAAGTACGCAAATGCATACATCGTATTGTCGTCGGCGGGCAAGAAGATTTTGTAGGCGTCTTGGAGCGCGTCCGGTACGGGAGGGCCGGTGATCAGCCCGGCGGTGTCGGTGTCATAGACGAGGGTGGCGGGGTGTTTGTTGCTGGCTGCGAGGACGTGGCTGCTGCCCAGGGCGGCGAACGCCATGCGGTGGATAGGATTGGGAGAGAGCAGACGGATGACAGGGGGTTCGTCGAGGAGGCTGCGGCCGTGATCGTCGGGGCTATCCGCGTCGATCTTGCGGATGGTGAAGCCCTTGTCCCAGTCGTCCAGCACCAGGTAGAGGTGCTTCTCCTTGCGCTTCTGCCGCTTATACATCCTTGAGTCGTCCATAGATCCCATTTTTAGTTGCAGATGAGATAGTACGAAATTGGTGTTTTGGAATCGATGTGATCTGATCTTGCCTGCTAGTCGAAGGGGGAGGATGTATTTGTAGAGCAAGCCTGCTTGGGTGCTAGTTGTAATCAGAACCGGAGTCGACTCCGAAGTCGGCTATAGTTTGCAATAATCAATCAGCCGCTTCTCACGACCCAGTTACATGAGCTTGATTCGGAGACCACCGGACCCTCTAAGCAGACCCAAGTTTAATGTAACTCCTGCCTATACTTTCTACAAAGTAGACAGGAACATTACCCAAAAAGGCTTTCACCCCGCTTTGTATATAAAGCAACATGGCCGAACCGATACAAGGTGATGAGGAAAATCCTCTTACATAGCAGATCAAAGATAAAACTAGGCTACTGACAAGAAGAGAACTCGTGCTTCCAAGAGAGACTAAGAAGCCGCTAGGAACGCCTCTTGCCAGAGCCGAGGGGGCATCGAGAAAGAGGATCTGAGTTCGCCCGCCGATGTTGACGAGACGTAACCGAAGGGTGCCTGAGCTCCACGGCAATGCCTCCAAGAGGGTGGCAACGCCACACGCCGCCGTCGCTGCGACCGAAAGACGGTCGAGGGTTTTCACCCAAAGCCCTGACACGGAAGGAGAACCACAATGACGCCCCCAAGAGGGACGTGACACCCACAGGCATCGCCGCCGCTGGCGACGAAGCGTGAAGCTTTTTCTCGGAGTCTCATCGTGCCACACCGAGGTACCACGATCCAAGTCCGCCGCCACCAAAACAGACCTCCATGACATGATCTGGGCAACACCGCTGCCGAAGCACCACCACCACCAGGTTTCCTGCCGCCTCCCTCCTCGCCATCCACACGACCAAGGAGAAATGCCACCACCACTGCTACGCTGCTTGCCATAGAGCTAAACGCGCGGCCTCGCCATCCAGGGCCACCGCCCCAGCATCCGAGGGCCTCCACACTCAGCACCACCGTTGGTCAACACAGATTTCACCCAGCGAAGTAGATCCACCACGACCCTCACTGGAAGGGGAAAGCCAGCCGACGATAGGAGCTCCAAACTACGCACGAAAGATGGCAGCCACGACCCCTGGTCACGGCCGCCCATCCGGCTCACCGGACCCCACCCTGCCCCAGATCTAGACAGGGGTCATCACTTGAGGCATCAACCCCTGGCGCCAGGCCAGTCGAGGCGGCCACCGGCACCCCTGCCGTGACCCACCACACGAAGGAGGCGGCGGCCACAGCCCCACAGGCTGCGACCACCAACCGGGTCGGAGAGCCCTGCCGGACCCCAGATCTGGGCCGGGGCGGGTGCAAGGTCGGAGCACCACCAAGTCGAGGAGAGAGATGGCAACACGACGCCAACTCTCTGGCCGTGACCATCGCCTCCCGAGCAGAGCACCTCCAGCAGCGCGACAAAGGAGCCCGCACCGACAGCAGCAACTAGGGTTAGGGAGGGCTAGAGGAGAGGGAGGGAGAGGAAACGGAGACCAACCCGCCGCCTACCCATGTCGGGACTTTGCCCGGTGGGAACGCTGGCAACGGTGAGGTAGGAAGGGCGGAGTAGAGGGGCCTGGCGGCGGTGGGTCGGGGGAGCCGCCCGTGTCGCCCTTCGGGACGACGCGGGGGCCGAGAGCCTTTCCTTTTTTTTCGTGTGTTGAACACTATGATCAGTAGATAGGAACATTAAATATAGGACCCTCATCTCTGGCGAATGTTCGCCAGGAACAGGTGACATTTCGAACGATTTTCATGGCATTTTTGGTGTATGTGTGGTGGTAGTTTTTTCAAAGCGACATGGCATTTTCTGGAATGAAGTCTTAAAAACTTTCATCTTCCTAGAAAATGTCACGTCGCTCTGACGAAACTGCCATCCCCACACAACTAGAAATGACATCAAAATCATTCGAAATGCCATGTGTTTCTGGCGAACATTCGCCAGGTAACATTATATACACATGGTAAACTACAACTCTAAATCCCTACATATAATTGCCTTGCATGTTGCATCTTCACCGTGGATCTCACATCAAACATGAATGTTCTTCTTCTTCAACTTTTCATCATATTGATTATGAAGACATCAGATCTTACTAGTAGCCATTCCGCCAAAGAACGGATATAGTAAATTGTAGTACCACTTAATGTGTCATCACTCGCCCGTCTTGTAAGTTTTAGGTGTACATGACCACGCCGATGGTTTGCGATGTACCTTATGTGCCGATGTCAATAGTGAGTGCTTATGAGGCATTGTCAGCAACAACGCCTCATCGTTTATGGCAACACGACGAGTTGCCAGTCAAACGCACCTCTTTTTAGAGGAGGAAGTACCGAGATGAGGACGAGGGGATGGGAATAAGACTGGATCGCATTGCTAAACTCAGCTTTAACCTTGGGCCATCAAACGTTGTGACCTCGCTGGGAAAACACCAGTGAAGGCCAGACCTAGAGTTTTTGCTCCATAGCTCAAGAATCTGTACACGAAGAGCACCACTAAACCGAACTCGCGCTTCTTGTCGCCCCAACTCCGAAGGAAGAATTCCCTGGTACGATAGTCGCTCACACACGCACCCCTGACATGTGTATCGCCACGTGAACAGACATGCCGATGTACACTAGCTAGGTTTTGAGTTGTGCTAAGAGACACCTATCCCATAGACAAGAATGCCCGTTGCCGCCAGGACCCATGGCCCACCTATTATGGGAGGTGACGGGTGCCGTCATAAGTCCACTAAGGGGACCGTCCCAAAACCCCATGCGTTGGCTAGCGATTAACATCCGCCTTAAGCTTTGAGTATTGATGACCTCCACTAAAGTCACCACCGTATGTTGCAGAACCCTGAGTCGCGAACAACCTATGCTGCCACATGAGTTTAGCTAGATCGACCCCCAGTATCTGTTGTAGACCCACTACATGTGAATACCAGAAGAACACACACCGTTGCTGGCACAGAGCTCTACTAGATCATAAAGGCGCGCGTTGCCGTGCCGGCCCACCTTGGAGACATTTTCACATAATAATAAGACATCTTAATGAAAGAATGATAGAACAATATGAGAAAATTTAGATATTGGACTATTTGGAACCATCACAATTCTGTTCTATCTCCCACCATATTATTTAATTATATCTTCAAAGTAACCATCCATCTAATTTCAGATTATGGAGACAGTACAAAAGTAAGTTGTAATATGTGCAAAGACTGGCCAAAATGAACTCATCCTTCACATGCATCATAGAAAAAGAACATCTTCACGTGAGTTGCCACGCCCTTCTATCTAGAGAGAAACGTAATAATATCTGAGAGATTTGGACTATATACATATATAAAGAAGACATATTCATATTCTTTTTCTAAAACTCCCGAATTGTCGATTTCCGTAAAAAGACAGTAATCTTGGAAAAGTCTCGATTATTTTAAAGACAAAATCGTTC
>NC_041391.1:186978828-186994005 GCF_002162155.2 Triticum dicoccoides | reverse complement strand
CGAGATTTGATCGTCGGTATCCAATACCTAGTTCAATCTCGTTACCGGCAAGTCTCTTTACTCGTTACGTAATGCATCATCCCATAACCAACTCATTGGTCACATTGCTTGCAAGGCTTATAGTGATGTGCATTACCGAGAGGGCCCAGAGATACCTCTTCGACAATCGGAGTGACAAAACCTAATCTCGAAATACGCCAACTCAACATGTACCTTCGGGGACACCTGTAGTACTCCTTTATAATCACCCAGTTACGTTGTGACGTTTGGTAGTACCCAAAGTGTTCCTCTGGTAAATGGGAGTTGCATAATTCTCATAGTTATAGGAACATGTATAAGTCATGAAGAAAGCAATAGCAGTATACTAAACGATCAAGTGCTAGGCTAATGGAATGGGTCATGTCAATCACATCATTCTTCTAATGATGTGATCCCACTAATCAAATGACAACACATGTCTATGGTTAGGAAACATAACCATCTTTGATTAATGAGCTAGTCAAGTATAGGCATACTAGTGACTATATGTTTGTCTATGTATTCACACATGTATCATGTTTCCGGTTAATACAATTCTAGCATGAATAATAAACATTTATCATGATATGAGGAAATAAATAATAACTTTATTATCACCTCTAGGGCATATTTCCTTCAGTGATTGTCTCCATTGTCAGGTTTATCTAGAAAAGCACATATGCTAACAAAAGACTTCAACAGAAAGGCACCATTTACCCATTTGAAGGATGAGCCATTTACTTGTGGTACACCATCTCATTTAATATGCCTTGGTGAGTTGAATGTCCACCCTTAGAAAACACTGATATCTCATAGAACTACAAGATCTCATGTCACTTGTAAGTTCACCGGATTTCAAAACTTCACGTTCATGTCGATATGATATGCTAGTCTGATAACCAAGCGATGCACTTGTTGTAAATGGCAAAGGGAAGCAACAAAACACTCATCTTGAAATTAATTCTCGGTTGTAGTATAGACCAACCTTATTAGATGACCTAGCATGTAGCTTACGATTGGCGAAAGCGAGGTCATGACAACACGCCCTTATACTAGTAGGACCATTGTTGGCATCAAGTCTTGCTTTTATGAAGTTTGAAAAATCTTCTATTCCTCCATGGTTCCATGATATTGCGGTAACTACCCATAACAATTTAGCACACTCTAGGGTGGGGATGTCATGGCATCATCTTGGCATTGACATAGCATCCATGTGACCGAAAGCAAACACGAGGCCATCATCCTAGAAACTTTTGCTTGGAGAGCGCCTAGATGGTCCGTGTGTCACCAACAAAATGTGGATTTTGCTAAGGGTAATAAAAGCATTACATAAGGCAAAGAGCCTCTTAAGATTAGGGTTTCACACCTAAAGTATCATAGGGAAAATGGAGCCAGGGAGGGTGGAGGAGATTCCATGAAGAAGTAGCCTCTATTGGCTCTTTTTATTGCCACCACCATAAGAAGTGATTCATGTTTCTATGAGTCATCCAGGTATGCTTCTTCTTCGAGGCCTGACCTTTCTTCTCTCAACTCTTTTCTCAGACTCTTTGCTACTCTTCCACAATAATTCTTGACCATTATCTCAAAGGCTCTACCTCTACAGTGCCTTTTTGCCTCTCCTTCTCCATCCTCTACTACTTCCCCTCTCCACCCTCCCCTTTGACCTACTTGGGTTAATTTGGATTGCCATTATGTCGTTACTATATATCCCTTTTTGCCACATGAGGAATCTTCATTGAGTTCACTACCATATGGGATAACATTTATCATGTGTATGTCCATCTAAAATTAACTGGGTGGGTGTCTTAGGATCACCATGACTCTTGAAGGTGCCATGAGGGATCGACTTGGTGCGTTCACCAAATGGTGATCTAAGTTTTCTAGCGATGGTAGGCCAAAAATGGAAGCTGCCCAATGGTGAAAAGAGCAAGGCTTTCGACATTAAAATTGGTAGGTTGGTGTCACATGTAGAACACTATGCGACATTCATATTTTTTATTGTCGTTAGTGTATCCATCCTTGTCACAGTTGCTTGTATTTTGGCAGGATAAACAACAATGGGCCCAGCGGTGTGTAACGTCTTATTCTCGCCGCAAGGATAATGCCAGGTTGTTGTTGCATCTCAAAAACCTTCTTACTCCACCCATCAAGTTGGATAAATAGCTTACATTGACTTTTAGTTAGTTGATCAATGGCCATGCAAATACAAACCTTAAAGTCCTAGCCAGTGGATTTAATATGAATCTGGTACACCCCTCCCACGAGGAATTCAAGTATTTCAGGTAAGGGGGTGTAGAACCTTAGAATCAGGTGCCATGATGAAGATATTCACAACAAAGTGGAGAGAGAGAGAGAGAGAGGGAGAGAGAGAGATGGGACAGAAACATCCTTCATGTTGGTGTTCTCTAATGACGTTTTGTGTTACTCGGTTTCATCATTCCAACATCTTCGATCCTGGCATAAGGGGATAGGGTTCCCCTTCCTGGTGACAGTGGCACGGTGGAAGCCAAGGCCTCCTACGAATTTCTTTGTGGCCGGTTTCTCTGATCCCTTGATGTTCTTCGTGTCATCTCGGTTCCCTGTTGCCTCCTTCTTCGGCGGCTATCCCCGATAGCTTTCCATCTCCTTTTGGTTGTTCTTGGACAGCGGCGAGTTGTTGGCAAGGTATATCCCAAGTCTAGGTGGTCGCTCTAGGGCTACTTCACACTGCGAGTCCGGCATCCTTCTAATCCCAACAGAGCGTCGCCTTTCGTTCCATGACGAGGGGTAGGGCCCCCCTTAAGTGGTAGAGATAGAAGGTCTTGTGCTTCCTCTAGTCCCAAGGTGCCACATGGAGAATAGTTCCCCTAGGATGGTCGATCATGTCTTCCTTGGCTGCTTCGGCTATGATTTCTTCAGTGCCAAGCATGGAGTGCTTCATCTTTTGCTAGGTGTGCTCTCTTCTGTTCCTTTTCATGGGTGCTTGCCTGTAATGGTTGTAGTTGTGTTTTCTCTCCAGTAAACCCCATTGTATCGGTTCAGCCATTGTGTTGCCACCATTGTGTTGCCAAGGTCTGTTGTATTTCCTGTCTGGTTGATGGCTTCGTTAAATCAAAGTCGGGTTCATCTAGAGCTTTTTGTCTAAAAAGATGTGCCAGAAAAGGGGAACACAAAGCACTATAGTGGAAACAAGTTAGCCAACAGATAGCAATCATGATTTACTTGACTCTAAAAGGATAGTCAAGTTGCATTATCGTGAGTTACAAAGAGTTCCATCCAATTGTTACAACATCATGGAGCACATATGAATTAAATTAAGGTATCTGCATATTACCGTATTCTTCCTTTTGTGGTATCACTATCCATATCCATAAACACTATTGTTGTATCCATATCAGTTCCCCTCTTAAATTAATTTATATTTATTAATTAGTGCAAAATAACCTAGAATATATTAAGCCTTACATATACTAATTACTTTATTAGTATATCCTTTCATGTCTCTACGCTAATCCAAGAAAAAGGTTAAACATTAAATCCTAACTACATGGTTAGATATGTGACTCTAATATAAGCCTAAGGCTGAAATGACTCTCCACCTATTCACTCGGAAAGAAAAAAACATGGTTATCTTCTCTTGGATGGTTATGTCCACATGCATTGCTCCTGCCCTCTTTAAGATATTTTGCCTCATGGTCTGTGGGACAAGTGGACACAAGTCTTTTCTGGCAGTATAAATGGCCTAACTTGTCGTTGCTTTAGAAATTCCCTGACTTGCATTCTTTTGCTAGAAATGAAAAAGAATCTTTGCCAAATTTTAGTGCAAGAAATGATTGGCCTGATAATTTTCATATGCCTTTGTCTAATCCAGCCTATAATCAATTTCTTCAAGTCCCAAGCATAATCCCAGTGGTTGATCAGAATAGTAAGGACAGATGGCACCGCAATAGAATGGATGCCAAATTCTCCTTTTTAAAAATGTATAAACACCTGATGGGAGTTTTTGAGGCTCCAAAAGTTTTCAAGTTAATCTGGAAGATTTGTAGTAGACTCAAGCATAAGATTTTCTTCTCGTTAGCCATGCAGAATACTCCCTCCGTTCCAAAATATAAGACTTTTTAGAGATTTCAATATGTACTACATACGAAGCAAAATGAGTGAATCTGTACTCTAAAATACGTCTATATACATCCATATGTAGTTCATATTGAAATTCTCTTAAAAGACATATATTTAGGAATAGAGGGAGTAGAATTAACACAAGATCCTTGCTGGAACGAAAAGGTTTCATGATGACTGATCACTCTTGTCATATATGTAATCATCATTGTGAAGAAACACTTATGTATCTGTTTTGGGATTGCAATTTCACTCAAAGTTGCTGGTACACTCTCATTCCTTGAATAAAATGAGGTACTTCTGTCTATGAATATACATTGTTGGCTCTTGAGGATCTACCAAATGATATTAGTATGGAGATTGTTATACTGAGGCTGGAACATCTGGCTTCAGAGAAATGAGAAGATATTCAGAAAATCCAGTTCAACCTTTCAGAATTGGAGATATGCCCCTAAAGATGATTCTACTTAAATTTAAAATCAGGGACAAACATGCTGTTTGTTTCCAGGAGTGGTCCTTGCTAAACTTCTAGTACTATGATCATGATACATAGAGCTGGAATTGGATGACTCTTTTATCCATAGGCCTTTTGTATTTTTCTTTCATTCATATTTGTAACATCACTGTTTCTATTAATGAAAATTATCGTAGATCGATTGTTCCACTGTACAGGGTTTCAAAAGCATGTCCACATGCATGAAAAAATTGGATTATATAATAAATAATTGAATTTATCCATTTGTTAACCCACAGTCAGTACACATTGATGGATGGTTGGCAGACAATTTGACGTTTGTGAAAGTTAGATACTCCCACCAGTCTTTATGTTGACCATTTTCTTCTACTGCTCCCTCCGGTCTTTAAGGAGATAATGTTTTTATTAAACATTAGCACAATCTCCAAAATACTACATAAAATATTAGTATCTATTTTGGTATAGTTCTAAAACCTGATAAGATTGTTATATTGTGCGAGTATCTACATAAAATATATATGATCTTTCACTCACTCAGTCAAAATATTCTAGAAGATATTGGTGGTTAAAATTTTAAAGGTTTGATAAAAACTATGCAAAAAAAAAGTTTTTGTGGACTATATGGAGATGGAATAATAGAACCTAGTAAAGTACTTATATTACAAAGATATTTTCTAGAAAAAATATATACATATTAAACGATGCAGGACGGTGTAGATGTGAAATAATATAATAAACAAAAGTGAAAGATATCAAACAGACTGAGAACTGAACAGATGAACAAAGCTAAACAAATTGAATGCAGGAAATGAAGATAAATCAAGCCATACTGCTACAGACCATTCCGAGCTGCCTGCTTGACTTCTTCTGCTTCCTTTATTTGAGAAAGGATATCATTAGCTTCCTCATTGTTAGCAATATCTCCTCCTTCAATTGTTTTAGTCATGTCATTATGTCTTCTTTTCAGCTCCTTTTGCTATGAAACAAGACACAAAACGATGATCATTAAGGTCAACCAAGTGACTCGACCACACAAAAGGAACTTCCCGAGATAAATACCTTTCTGGTTGCAGCTTTGATTTTTTGTCTGGCCACACATTTTTTTTTCTTCAATGTCAATGTAGGTCCTCAGCTTTCTGAATGAAGTTACAAGATAATTAATATGACAGTAGTGAAGTGAACTATTCCAGAAAATATGGTAGCATCTACTTACTCAGAAGACAATGCCTCATCACACAGACAATTCAGAACCTCCAGCTTACAAGAAGGGTTCAAATTTTTATACCCTGATACCCCTTGATTTAAGCAGCGAAGGGTAACTTCTGCATGTAACGCCAAGGTGATGTATTCGCCTACTTGTCTTATCCACTCATCTCCTTGTCTTGGATACTTATCAAAAGGGCTAAGAAAAAAACCCCCTCATTTACTCATTTATTAACTGCATGAGCAAAACTACAAGGGCAAAGAAGTTTGTGAGTATACTTACTTATCTTTGCCATTTTCTATGACAGACAGAAGATTTATGTGAACGTCGGCAACAACTGAAGACACCTCTTTGCGTTGAGTTAAGTCTTTGAGAATTTCTTCTGGTAGCCCCTTCCCTATTGCCGAGAAAGGGTTTCCCCCCGCTTTGTATACAAAGCAACCAACCGAACATCCAACGATAGGTGCTGGGGCGGAAGCAGCACAGACACGCCCAAAAGAAAAGAAAGAGAAAATACAAGAGAAACTAATGCCAACAATGGCGGATTGACAAAAAAACCAAGAAGCCTCGTGGCCGCTGCACCCACCGGAGATCGCCCACCAAGCTCCGAGCCTCCGAAGCACCGGTACCAATCAGCACCTCCAAGAAGGGACGCGACGATGACGACGCTGTTGCCAAGGGTTTCCCCCGGTACGCTGTGAGGAGAGAGGAAGGGTAGCCCCGACGCCCTTCAGGAAGGTCAGGCGGTACCCACAAGCGCCACCACGTCGGTGTCGGCCAAGCCAACAGGGATTTCTCCCGATCCCAACCTCCACCTCAGGCACTCCAGAGCTCGCCACCAAACAGACCCTTACCCTGCGCCAACCCGGTCACGAAGCTTCCCACGCCGTCTCACCACGGCACCGTGAAGCATGGTCCGCACAAAGAGGGAGAGGAGACGGGACTAGGGCAGCAGCACCGTCGGCACGCGGGAGGGCCCCACCTCCACCGTCGACGACGGTAGCTGACCGGACGCAATAGCAGGAACATACCAGGCCCGTGGCCGCACAGGCCCGGCCGGGATCTCCGAGGCCCGTAAAGTTCCCGCCTTCGCGCTGCAGCCGGCACGCCGTCGACGCCGCTGCCCCTGTCCAAGCCGCTCCCCTGCCTCCCTCCACAGAAAGCCGCCAAGTGGAAGCACCACCACCACCAGGTCGCCGGACCGCCACCAGCCGAGCCGCACCACCACCACACGCCCGCGACGGAGAGGAACCAACGCCGCTGCCGGGGACCCGAAGCCGGACCCCAGCCGCCGCCCACGCCGCCCGCAGCCCGCGCCGCCTGTTGGACGGATCCGGCCGCCACGGCGAGGCGCGCACCACCGCGCAGCCGGCCACGCCGCGCCACGCCCGCCAGGAGGCCACGCGCCGCCACGCCGCGGTGCCCCGCGTCCGCACCCGAAGAAGCAGCCCGCGCCGCCCCGTCGCGCCGGAGGAAGAAATAGGCCCGCCGCCGCCGGCGTCGGTTGGGCTTCGCCCGGCCGCGCCCCCTGGCGGCGGCGAGGGAGGAGGGAGGAGGAGGGGAGGCTCGCGGCGAGCGGATCTGGGGGCCCTCGCCGGCCGCCTCACGGGTGGCGGCGCGGGGAGGGAAGGGTTTCGGGGGAGGAGACCACGGGTCATCTAGTTTCAATCTCCCCCCTTCCCTATTTTGCAGATCTGCTTAAATCAAGTGGTACATTGTTCTATTTATAATACAGAAGAAAAGGTCTCTTAAAGCAAGCAGGCAGCTAAGAACAGTTAAACATTTTCATTTATGGAAACATATAAAATAAAATGCAAATAAACTTTCTTTAGATTATAAATTTAGAAATCAAAAAAAAATATGCGCCTCAAGTTGATGACTTATTTTGTGTTAGAGAACAACATAATTGTTTAGCTCGGCAACATTCTCATGCAACTTAACTAACCATAACTAGTTAGCGTAAACCAGATTTAGAAATGAGTGGATGCATCAATGGTTCAATGCAACATGAAATGATAAATAAAGCATAATATTTGCTTTCCATAATTACCTTGCCAAATGAGCGGCAGAACTCCAGAAATTGAATAGCAGCGCCAACATCTTCAGACTGCAGCTTTATACCTGCAATGCAAGTCACCGGAGTACCCCTGGGTACAACTATTTCATCCTTGAGAGTACTGATGCTCTTAGTTTGCACCAGGCTGACCTTCGGCCTCTTGGTAGCATGGACCATTCGCCCCGTCGGCTCCTCCCCTCTCTTCTTTCTGCCAAATAAAAACAGATAAAGAGATCTATAAAGAAGAACAAAAATCTGAAATCCCCCGTGGCAAGAATCAGATTCATATTGCTCACTGGCATACGCTGCAGTTGCACTCCTTCCTGCATTTGGCGCATTCCCAGGCCCCATTCTTCAACACCTCATCCACAATCAAAGGGTACCTGTTAAACAAAGAGAACATCAACAAACAAACCCAAGCAAGATTGCCTACCAGAGGCTCTAAGAAAAAGCAGAGAGGAAATTATTTCACCTGTTACGCATGCAACTCTCGCAGTATCTCTGGGTGCACCTTTTGCAATCTGTCGCGACCCCTATTTTTCTCTGACGGCACTGAGGAATAGCAACACAGAAAAAAATGAAACAGAAGACCACTGTTTTTTTTTACAGAAACAGTAGGACTCTACTGCATACTCTATAGATTTTGGTTTATATTACAAGCGAAAAAAATAAAAGGAGCTGAGGGCTAAGAGGCCCCTAGAATGATAACCTCCATATAGAAAGGTTTGTCCATATCTCTGTTTTTAGGCTGGAAATGAAATGTAGCTTTGTCGGAAAAAAGGCTGGAAATGTAGCGATGCAGGCTCTAGCGAAAAGGCATTTGAAATAAAAAGAAATTGCCAGCAGGCTCTACCAAAAAGTCATCTGGAAAAAAGTAGTCTCTGATCTCCATCACATCTTCCCCACACATTGTGGGAAACGTCGTACCCTGCCCTGGGCGACGCCTGCATGTTATATTGACAGGGGCGCGACTCCCTGGATAGCGTACAAGTAGTTTAGATTACAACTTGAGAGAGAGGAAAGAGATATCTAGTTACAAAGGATAACAGAGAATATAAACTGACTATCTCTATCTCTACCTCTAGTCTTCGGTTACAAGGAAAGGAAGGAAGGGACCGGCTAGCCAGGCTGCCGAACCATGTACATACGTGCTGGTTTAACACCCTCCCTTAATCACAACTTGGTCAAGTTGAGATTACGCTTGAATTCCTCAAGACTCCTTGTAGGTAATGCTTTTGTGAACCCATCTGCAACTTGATCTCGTGAGTGCACAAAACGAATCTCCAATTGCTTATTAGCTACCCTTTCTCGAACAAAGTGAAAATCTATCTCAATATGTTTGGTCCTGACATGGAAGACTGGATTAGCAGATAAATAGGTAGCACCAAGATTATCACACCATAGACATGGGACTCGAGTGTGCTTCACACCAAGCTCTTTCAACATAGACTGAACTCAGATAATCTCTGCTGTGGCATTAGCTAGTGCTTTATACTCAGCTTATGTACTTGATCGTGACATTGTGGCTTGTTTCTTTGCACACCAAGATATTAAATTTGGTCCAAAGAATACTGCAAAACCTCCAGTGGAGCGTCTGTCATCTGGACAGCCTGCCTAATCAGAATCAGAAAAAGCACTAACAAGGGTTGAAGAGGACTTGCTGAAAGTAAGGCCAAGGGCCATAGTATCTTTTACATATCTCACTATACGTTTTGCAGCAGTCCAATGAGTTGTAGTGGGAGCATGAAGAAATTGACATACTTTGTTAATAGCAAAGGAAATGTCCGGCCTTGTTAAGGTTAAATACTGAAGAGCTCCCACTAGGCTTCTGTATCTGGTACTGTCTTCTTGACTTAAAGGTTTTCCCTCAAAAAGTGACAGTTTTTCTGTGCTAGATAGTGGTGTTGGTGAAGGCTTACATCCTTGCAATCCAACTCTCCTTACCAGATCAGTGGCATACTTTTCCTGAGAGAGATGAAGGCTATCTCCATGCCTTTTGACTTCAATACCCAGGAAGTAATGCAGGTCTCCCAGATCCTTAAGAGCAAACTCAGCACTCAAATCTTTTAGCAGTCCTGACACATCTTCATTAGATGAACTTGTGACAATGATATCATCAACATAAATAAGAACAAATATGGATGTATTTGACTTATTGTAGATAAACAAGGATGTGTCAGATTTTGAAGGAAGAAAGCCAAGTGCTTGCAGTTTCTGACTCAGTCGTGAGTACCACGCCTTGGGAGCCTGTTTCAGTCCATATAGAGCTTTGTCAAGTTTGCATACATAAGATGGTTTGCTTTTGCTTTCAAACCCAGGAGGTTGCTTCATGTATACTTCCTCTTCCAGAACACCATGAAGGAACGCGTTCTGTACATCTAGTTGTCTGAGACTCCATCCCCTGGAAACATCAATAGACAATACAAGGCGAATAGTAGCAGCTTTAACAACCGGACTAAAAGTGTCCTCATAGTCTATGCCATACCGTTGTTTAAAGCCCTTCGCAACAAGTCTGGCCTTGTAGCGATCTATGGTTCCATCAGATTTTCTCTTTATTCTGAAGACCCACTTGCAATCGATCAAATTTTTACCTTGCCGTGGTGGAACCAGGTGCCATGTTTTATTTTTGCGGAGTGCAGTGTATTCTTCTTCCATGGCCTTCTTCCATCGTGCATCACTAAGTGCCTCTTCAGGAGTGCTAGGTTCACCTGTGGAACACGCCAAACCAAATTTCACAACTTGTTTATAATTAATAGGTTTGGTTACCCCTCTTTGTAAGCGTGTACGCGGAGCAACGGCTGTAGAAGATCCTGCTGACACATGAACAGGCGGCGATCCCGAGGCAGATCCTGTCGGCGCTGCTGTAGCAACCTCGGACAGATTGCCAGGATCCTCTGCGGCTCCAGAAAGCGCCGGCTCGGGTGCATGTGGCGCAGACGATCCCGCGCCAGGTTGCCCATCATGCGACAATGATTGGCTGGGCTCGGGCAAATCAGCGCCGGATCGCGGGCCAGGGGACAGGACAGGATCGGCGTCGGGATCCGTGTATGTCTTGCGCCGGTGCGGTGGAGGGCTCGGCTGCTGCCATCGCCACACGTAGTGGCGGGGCCCGCTCGTGGCCCAGCGAGTCCCAGTGGGCCGGGTGTCCACGCCGGATTGGTGCGGGCTGGAGGCCGCGTCAGGACCGGTGCAGGAGCGCCGCGCGTCGCTCGTGGATGCGCCAGCGCCACGCCTGGCTGGCGACGCGGTTTCCAGCGCCCTGCCGCCTGCCGATCCCGAGGCGGATCTGCTGCAGATCTCCTGCGCTGCTGATCCCGAGGGGGATTTGTTCCCCAAGGCTTGACACATAAAATGTGAAGTGTTTGTGGCTGTTGCTGCACCATTTTCTTCACAATTTTCAGCTGCATCATCACAAAGCTCATGCACACGGTTATGAGAATTAGTCAACAGTTGATCATCAGAATTATTTCCCCCTAGATCAAGGCCGGTGAGATTTTGTGGTAAAAGGAGGATTTCTTGACGTAGAAGTGCGCCGGCGTTGGGATGAAGTTTGGAGAATGGAAATTGTGTCTCGTCAAAAACAACATCGCGAGAGATATACACACGACCCGTAGGTACATCAAGACACTTGACACCTTTGTGTTGGTTGCTGTAACCAAGAAACACGCATTGCTTGGATCGAAACATAAGCTTGCGATTGTTGTAAGGACGAAGATTAGGCCAACAGGCACATCCAAAGACACGAAGTGTTATGTAATCTGGTTTTGTGTGGAGAAGTCTTTCCATGGGAGTTTCATTGTTTATGACACGACTAGATAGCATATTGATGATGTGTACTGCAGCAAGAAATGCCTCATCCCAGAATTTGAGGGGCATAGAGGCGCCAGCTAAAAGTGCTAGGCCAACCTCAACAATGTGTCTGTGCTTGCGCTCAGCTGACCCATTCTGTTGATGAGCATGCGGGCAAGACACATGATGAGAGATTAAGAAAGAGTTTAATTTTTCATATTCACCTCCCCAGTCAGACTGGAGGGCGATGATCTTGCTATTGAATTTTCATTCAACCAAAGCTTGAAAATTGAGAAAAACTTGGAACACATCGGATCGTTTCTTAAGAAGATAGATCCAAGAAAACTTGCTATAGTCGTCAATGAAACTCACGTAGTAGGTATGTCTACCAACAGAAGAGGGTGCAGGCCCCCACACATCAGAGAAGATGAGTTGCAAAGGCATAGTAGAAACACTAGTGGAAATTGGATACGGTAATTGATGACTTTTAGCCTTTTGGCAAGAATCACAAACTATTTCAACATCTCGCTCACCAACATATGAGAGTTTATTCTTCCTAAGCAACTTCTCAACTAAAGAAAATGAAGCATGTCCTAATCGATCGTGCCACCGTGTTTTTGAAGACACTTTGGTGGCACTAAAAACTTGTTTATTCAATCTTCTAATCTCTGGGATCAAAGGGTAAAGCCCACGAATGCATCTACCTCGATATAGCACCTTCTTCGTTGCCTGATGCTTAATCAAAAAGAAGAAGGGGTGAAATTCAAGAAAGACATGGTTGTCAATGGCAATGCGATGAACGGAAAGAAGATTTTTGGAAGCACTAGGAACATGCAAAATTTTTCGGAGATGATTTTTTCTATGAGGGGTTTTAATAACTGAATGACCAATGTGACTAATTTTCATACCTTCTCCACTGGCGGTGTGGATGTGATCTTTGCCACGGTACTTCTCTCGCATAGTCACCTTGTCAAGCTCGCCGGTGATGTGGTTTGTGGCACCGCTGTCAACGTACCAATTTGTGTCGACACCGTAGGAGCCATCAGCAGCTCTGACCACTTTTTCATCTTGAGAAGAATCATCATCGTCCTCATCAAAGCGGTACCAGCAGTCCTTGGCAGAGTGCCCGGCTTCCCACAGATTTGGCATCTGATTGTGTCGGGGCGAGACCTGCTGTTGGAGGAGCTGCCATTGCGCCGGCCCCTGTTGTTGGTGTAGGAGGGCCGACCGCCGCCGCCGTGGCGTGCGGAGTTGTTGCTGCTGTTGCCTCCGCCGCCGTTGCTCTTGCCCTTGCTGTTCCGCGGAGGGCCTCGATGACGTGAGCCCCCGCCACGGCCGCGGGTGGCAGCGTTGGCAGAAGATTTGAAGCCGCCTCCTGCGCTGCTCCTTGGAAGATGGCCACCCGTTGATCAAAATTGCTCATCATAGAGAACAACTCATCAAGGGTGACAGGGACGATCCGAGCGTCGAGGGCGGAGACGAGCGGTTGATACTCCATATCCAACCCGTTGAGGATGTAGGAGATCAACTCATCATCTTGCAGGGGCTTGCCTGCTGCAGCTAGCTCATCGGCGAAACCCCGCATGGATGCGAAGTAGGAGGCCACCGACTGCTGTCCTTTCTGTGCGTTCGTGAGCGACGCGCGGATGTTGTTGACGCGGGACAGCGATGTGGACGAGAACATGCTCGCCAATGCTGTCCAGAGTTCGTGCGCGTGGGCGATCGACGTCACCTGCACAAGCACCTGCTGATCCTCTCGGATCCAAACCGAGTGAATCGGGTTGGGGATGGACTCCTCCTTGCCATCCTTGTCCTTGCTGGCGACGACCTTGGCCGGCTCCGGCATGCTCCTGTCTACGTAGCCGAAGAACCCTGCCCCCCGAAGCTGAGGTGTGATCTGAGTTCTCCATAGGATGTAGTTTGTTCGGGTGAGGCGTTCAGTGATCTGGCCAGAGAGGGTGGAGTTGGTTGCGCTAGAGGAGGCCATGGCAGGAGGTGCGGCGGTGGGAGGAGGAAATCGCTAGATGGGAAGAGTTAGGCTCTGATTACCATGTGGGAAACGTCGTACCCTGCTCTGGGCGACGCCTGCATGTTATATTGACAGGGGTGCGACTCCCTAAATAGCGTACAAGTAGTTTAGATTACAACTTGGGAGAGAGGAAAGAGATATCTAGTTATAAAGGATAACAGAGAATATAAACTGACTATCTCTATCTCTACCTCTAGTCTTCGGTTACAAGGAAAGGAAGGAAGGGACCGGCTAGCCAGGCTGCCGAACCATGTACATACGTGCTGGTTTAACACCCTCCCTTAATCACAACTTGGTCAAGTTGAGATTACACTTGAATTCCTCAAGACTCCTTGTAGGTAATGCTTTTGTGAACCCATCTGCAACTTGATCTCGTGAATGCACAAAACGAATCTCCAATTGCTTATTAGCTACCCTTTCTCGAACAAAGTGAAAATCTATCTCAATATGTTTGGTCCTGGCATGGAACACTGGATTAGCAGATAAATAGGTAGCACCAAGATTATCACACCATAGACATGGGACTCGAGTGTGCTTGTTTAACACACATAACACAGGAGGAGTCCTCAATGAAGAAATTCCTGCTGTGAACATATCTCTGGTATTAAGTCTGTCTTGCAGGAGAAGCCATAAAAAAACATTGAGTTTCAGGAAGACCCGCTATCGCGTATATGTTTCTTTCTGGAGCAGATGGTTTGTCGAGGCTTTTGAAGAAAGCAATGGGGAACTAGCAGACCTGAATATCGCCAGAACAACTCCAGGAATTTCACATTGTATTGTTTGCTGATGACATTACCCTATTCTTCCATGCAAACTGGCAACAGGCTGAGGTTGTGAAGAATGTAATACATAAATTTGAGGGGTGCACTGGACAGTTGTGAAGTTCACAAAAATGCTCGCTCTTGGTCAGTAGAGCATGGCAGGTGGAAAGACAAGAGGAGGTGAAATCCACACTAGGAAAGGTGCACGTCTGAAGAGAAATACCTAAGCAATATTCCAACCTATCAATGAAATATTTACTATGCGGCTCTCGGATAATTGGATTCTGAAGGAACCTTCGCTGAAGATTCAGGGTGGCAGGAGCTGTCCAAGGATACATCGTGGGTGGTCTCTTATTGCCGGATGGCGAACAGTGGAATGAGGTTTGATAAGGGAAGTTTTCTGGCCAGATGATGCTGAGTTGATCATGAAGATTAAAGCACCGATCGAGAGGAGACCCTGAAGACACCCCTGCATGGCACTTCGAGAGCAGTGGACATTTTTCGGTAAGGAGTGCGTACAAGCCGGGTTGCCTTTTATCAAAAAAAAAAGCCGGGTTGCGTACAACCTGACCCGGTGGTGTAGGAGCAGATCCTCTCGTACTGGGTGAACGGCGAGGGTGCGGCGCTTCTCCAGGACCAGTCCATGGTTGGGACCGAGGAGTGCAAATCATCATTGGTGGTGGAAGACAGCACCTCCACGGCTCGAGGCTCGTTCAAGAAGTACGCAAATGCATACATCATATTGTC
>NC_041391.1:186977573-186978609 GCF_002162155.2 Triticum dicoccoides | reverse complement strand
GTGTGAAAAAACTTTCAGATTTTTTGGTCTGATATAAATATACAAAATGAGATTTTCTTTGAATAAAAATATTATTTCAAGTATTTAAAATGCATGAAAAAATCTGAAAGTTTTTTTCCTAGATTGTAGTTAGAATGTATTGTTGTTCTGCAAAAGTTAAAGTTCATATGTTGTGTCGTTTGAGAGAAACAAAAAAGACAAATGTGTCTGCACGGATCTTGATGCATAAATGGATGACAAAGATAAGGGGTACCGTGTAGCCTGAGCTACAGAAAACCACACTCAAGAAGATTTTGTAGGCGTCTTGGAGCGCGTCCGGTACGGGAGGGCCGGTGATCAGCCCGGCGGTGTCGGTGTCATAGACGAGGGTGGCGGGGTGTTTGTTGTTGGCTGCGAGGATGTGGCTGCTGCCCAGGGCGGCGAACGCCATGCAGTGGATAGGATTGGGAGAGAGCAGACGGATGACAGGGGGTTCGTCGAGGAGGCTGCGGCAGTGATCGTCAGGGCTGTCCGCGTCGATCTTGCGGATGGTGAAGCCCTCGTCCCAGTCGTCCAGCACCAGGTAGAGGTGCTTCTCCTTGCGCTTCAGCCGCTTATACATCCTTGAGTCGTCCATATATCCCATTTTTAGTTGCAGATGAGATAGTACGAAATTGGTGTTTTGGAATCGATGTGATCTGATCTTGCCTGCTAGTCGAAGGGGGAGGATGTATTTGTAGAGCAAGCCTGCTTGGGTGCTAGTTGTAATCAGAACCGGAGTCGACTCCGAAGTCGGTTATAGTTTGCAATAATCAATCAGCCGCTTCTCACGACCCGGTTACATGTGCTTGATTCGGAGACCACCGGACCCTCTAAGCAGGCCCAAGTTTAATGTAACTCCTGCCTATACTTTCTACAAAGTAGACAGGAACATTACCCAAAAAGGCTTTCGTCCCGCTTTATATATAAAGCAACATGGCGGAACCGATACAAGGTGATGAGGAAAATCCTCTTACAAAGCAGATCAAAGTTAAAACTAGGCTACTGACAAGAAGAG
>NC_041391.1:186917392-186977563 GCF_002162155.2 Triticum dicoccoides | reverse complement strand
ACTCGTGCTTCCAAGAGAGACTAAGAAGCCGCTAGGAACGCCTCTTGCCAGAGCCGAGGGGGCATCGAGAAAGAGGATCTGAGTTCGCCCGCCGATGTTGACAAGACGTAACCGAAGGGTGCCTGAGCTCCACGGCAACGCCTCCAAGAGGGTGACGACGCCACACGCCGCCATCGCTGCGACCGAAAGACAGTCGAGGGTTTTCACCCGAAGCCCTGACACGGAAGGAGAACCACAATGACGCCCCCAAGAGGGACGTGACACCCACAGGCATCGCCGCCGCTGGCGACGAAGCGCGAAGCTTTTTCTCGGAGTCTCACCGTGCCAAACCGAGGTACCACGATCCAAGTCCGCCGCCACCAAAACAGACCTCCATGACATGATTGTAGGGGAACGCAGCAGAAAACAAAAAATTTCCGACCTACGCACCAGCCCAGGACCACTATGGTGACTGCATACATGGTTTGATCTTTTTCGTTACCGACTCGTAGCGCGGCGGGAAGTAGAGTCGATGACGAACGGCGGTGCAGATCCCCGCAGCTAGGATTTACAACCTCCCAACCGCGAGGATGTATACCCTCATCTGCTCCTCAGATAACCCTCCGGGAGGCGGTCGAACGGCCCCCCGGACGGTGTCGCGGACAGCCCTTCGGGAGGACCTTTGAAACTCGAACGGTCACTCGGACAACCCTTCGGGAGGACCTTCGAAACTCGGACGGTTACATGGACAGCCCTTCGGGAGGCACTCACGAACTAAGACAGAAACTACGATCTCTCTACAGAGTTGCACACATACGGTGTCATCTATCCGGCAGGGCTTCACCGTCCAGAACTAGTTCCTGCCGGAACCCAGACAGCCTTACGGCTCTACGAAACTCTTTTCGTGGGAGGGAGAGAAGAAGCCAGATAATGCATGGCATGTGTATGAGAGCAAGGGATGAGTGTGGAGGGCTGCCCCTCCACCTCTATTTATAGGAAATCCCAAGGGGTAGGGTAGTTTAACACAAAAACCCAAAATGCACATGAATGAAGTCCTTCCTCAAGGGCATAAAAGTGAAACCAAGGAACAAGAGGGGATCCAAGGTGGAGCCCAAGTGTGGCCGGCCACACCCCTTGGGGGGCCCTCATAGGGCCTCCCAATCCATCCATGTCATCCCTAGATCTTTTGGATAAAGCCCCAAAAGGTGGCTTTCCATAAAATATCCCAAAAAGCACTTTCACTATTCACGACGACATTTTTCAGCGTCCGTTCGAACTGAAAATATTTATGTGGGCTTAGAACATTTCCAATACCCACCATAATAATTTTCAACGCGTTCTGAAACAATTCCATTTTAGTGATTTTCTTCTGCGAAACGCATCTGAAGTGGTTCCGGCAGCTCTGGAACATTTCCGGTTTTTATCTCAGAAAATTCCAAAAAGCTTCCAGAATGATTCTGGCACCCTCCAAGAATTATCAGGCATGTGCCGAAACCAATTTGACTTAATGGTATATCCCAAAACAACTTTTCGGTATCATCGAAACTTATCCGATGACCTCTCTCTGCGGTACGATTCCGCTGTCCGAAACTTTTTTCGGTGATTTTCTCTCAGACTCCCTGTCTAGTATTCAGCAGATAGATGACCCTTAAGCGTGTGACCCTATAGGTTCGGTGAAGTATAGACATGACCCGGAACCCCTTCCGATCAATGATCAACATCGGAGCCGTGGACACCCATATCGACCCCTATACCCACACGAATGAATATTCGAGTGAACCTCCAGTTGTCGTGTGCTATTCCTGTTGCTTCGCGATATGTTACAAAGACCCGAGGTGAGATTTTACTTGCATCCCCGTGGGTCAACAACTTGTCCACTATGCTAGTTACCTCGTTACTGGTTTTGTTCTCTTTTCTCGTTTTCGTGTTCTGGCATCCCTGTGATCAAATCACACTGTGTCTGGCCAGACGATGATGGATACCGTAACATCGAGAGGGCCCGAGAATATCTCTCCATCGTCGGAGGAGCAAATCCCAATCTTGAGCTATCAAGTTACTTGATACACTTTTCCATGAACCCGTAAGCCGCCATAATAGCCACCCATTTACGGATGACGTTTAACAAACCCCAAAGTTCATGAAGCAAGCATGAAGAAACTCGATACTCTCATGGTCTAAGGAATCATGCAAACGTTAACCATCTCTGTGTTATTTACCATTAACTTGTGACGAATGAATCTCATATCATAACATCAAACCGGGTCGATTCAACTCAAATGTTCTCTTAACATTGTGCCCTCAAAGTTGCTGGCATAGACATGCCCATGATCAGGAAAACAGAACCATCATGCAACACTTGAGCTAGTCTTAGAGGCCAAACTAGGAATACTTCTTACCATTTATTATTCCACACGTGCATATGAGTTTTTCTCCGAGCCTCGTGGATATTGTAGACTCGAGAATCATTGCAGTTATAGCATGGAACATAAACATAATTATGAACTCGGAGATAAATAATATCATTTATTATTGCCTCTAGGGCATATATCCTACAGACTCCCACTTGCACTAGAGTCAATAATCTAGTTAATGCTAATGCACTTTACACCTATGGCATGCCGATGTAAAAAATGCTTCGCATGTGGTATAGCCTAATGTCCATCAGATCTGACAACTTCAGCTCCGTGTCTATCTCTGCATATCCTCGCGTTTTCACGCTTTCACAAAATTCATATTTTGTGCGGACTTGGCTTTGTATAAATGTGAATCACAGGTTGAACCTGGATTCCTCAGACTGAGTTATGGGGAAACTACCTGCAGTAGTGTCCCATTGACAAAAGCCATCTTGGAACCATACTAAGTTCATGAATGAACTATATGTTTCAACATCTTGTTTGTCGCTTTTAAAGCGTCAACATACTTAGTCATTTGTTATAGAATTCGCCACAGTATCCTGTTGGGAACAATTTCCAACTACCGTGCCACCATATTGTGTATTACAAAAAACCCTTAACTTAAATCGAAAATCGCATGGAGAAAAGATGAAGACTGTATCGATGTAACATTTTACAACAAACTCTTCATGATCTCCGCTTGCGAG
Source organism: Triticum dicoccoides (assembly GCF_002162155.2). Classification (NCBI taxonomy): domain Eukaryota; kingdom Viridiplantae; phylum Streptophyta; class Magnoliopsida; order Poales; family Poaceae; genus Triticum; species Triticum dicoccoides. The sequence continues at coordinate 186,974,484 of NC_041391.1, read as the reverse complement.
AAAACATATCATCAGTACTTACTCTAGTACTCAATGACATCTTTTACTGTTGTCCCACGATCAGTACTTTGATCACTTTAGTATCCATACTCGCAACATCTTGGGAGTATTGGACATATCTGGTTGTTTTACATAACATGGAATACATGATTAATCCAAACACATGAGTGTGTGGAATCTCCATCATGTATTTTGCTCATCAGTGTTTTGGGACACTGATTCCTGCAAAAACTCTTTCCATGTGACTTCGGCAAGAATTACTCCTTGTCGTTCTTAGTGCTAAACGGTTTTAGCATCTTGTCAATATGTATTTATTGCTTAGCCCTATTAGGTAAATCTATCTCCATAGATCATCATGCCTAATATCAAGGCTATTTAGCCTAAGCACTTCATCGAAAAACTATTTTCAAATGAAGTCCTAATTCGTGTCAAGAAATTTATTTCCAATTACCAATGTGTCAAGCACACAAGGTTTTTAGAAATATTATTGCGCTCCCACTTACTTTCTTGAATTACAAGCATCTTCGTTACCCATTGATGAAGTCAAAACCCCTTTTGAGCATTTCATCAAAACACAAAGATTCCAACTCCATTTTGCTCTCTTCTGTCCATCGCTGGAACTCTGAAGTTTGCATCCTTACTAGCATCCTCTGGATCGACAAATTACTTTGAACTGTATCACATACAAGTGCTAGGTTTCATTTCCATCAGATGGAAATCCTTTTGTCATCCATGTTTCATATCTCAAGATTGAAATATGTATTAATTGCTAGTTCAACCCGAACCGACTTTAAGCATTGCTACGATGAAACAACCTCATCATAGTCAACTCCTTGAACTTGTTATTGCAACAAGTCGTGCTTTATGGATAAACATTTTTATCCATATCAGTTTTAAGTTCCATAAATATTCATTAGACTCTAAGTCTTCCGAAAGGTGTATCAAGGTTTTAATCTTGAATCACTTATATGGAAACTAACTCGGTTTGTATTGGCATTTAGCCAGTTCTGGAGTCAGGGCCCATCAACGCTTCCTTGTGTATCATAGGTATACTGTTGTTCAATAACAATATCTCGTCTGCGCACCTGAGAGGTTTGCACGAGCCTTGCCTACATGGTTCAGCTGCAAGTTCGACCGAAGTCCATACATTTTATTGTAGAGACTTCCGTATCAGTCGCAGTAGGAAACTCTGGAATTACTTCCAAGGTTCCTTTCCTTTGACCTGCTGACGAAGATACTGTTATCTCGTCGAGTTTGCACTGTCCTCCCACTCACCCTTTTTGAAAGAACCATTCTCTTTAAAAGCATACCGTTTCGTGGCAAAACTATTTGCCTCGGTATAGTGGTGGGGGAATACCCAATGACTTGGGATAACCTAGAAAGTAGCACTTGTCTGATTTGGAATAGGTCTGTAACCTTTACACAAACCCCATATTCCAAATGTTTAAGAAAAGATATAACATGGTTGGGCGTACCATACCATGGTGTCATTTCAACAGACCCGACGGAGCTCTTTTCAGTGTAAAAGCCGCAGTCTTTAAAGCATCACTCTTTAAAAGGGATAATGGCAATTTTATTTATGTCATCTTTGATCTTACCATGTCATTAATGGTTCGATTACATCTCCACGGACTTTCCACTTGCAGTGGTGTTCCGGGAGGTGCAAGTTTATGAAACCCCTTTCACAACTCATCAGACATTCGCTAAACTTGTAACTCAAATATTCCTTTCTGCAATCAAATTGTAGAAACGTAATTTTCTTGTTACAATAACTTCTACTTCATTTTTGAAAACCTTTTGAATGAGTTCAAAAGATCCAGACTTACGTCTCATCAAGTAAATATCCATATATCTACTTGAGTCATTTCTGAAGATAGATAAATCCACTACTAACAACACTTATCCGACTACACACATCAAATGTATGATCACCAATAAGTTTGTTGTTCGTTCCTTATGGCCTGTGAACGGTATTTTAGTCACTTCATTTTTCGGAGGAAAGTTGCAAGTGTCAGATGATTCAAAATCAAACGACTTCAAAGTCCATCATAATGGAATTTTCCATGCGGGTTTCTCCAATGTGACCAAATGTAGTGCCACACTTGTGTGGTATTCTTTTAGTCTTGCGACATTTAGCGTCAGTGTTATGGATGTATCATATTACCATCAATATTCATAACATACATCCCATCTTGGATTGAAGCATGGCCCTTCATGTTATTCATAATACTTAACAACAATTGTTGTTTTTATGAACAATTCTTTTGCAACAAACATTGTGCAGTGGGCTAGAGTGTATGAAACTCTAAAATGAATTATGAAAGTAAACCCAGAGGTATTGTATTATTATCAATATTCATAACATACATCTCATTCATAATGAAAGTATGGCCCTTGTGTTATTCATAACATCGAACATAAAAAGTTCTCTTATGAACAACCTTCTTGCAAGATACCTTATGCAATGGGCTAGAGTTTGAAAAACTCTAAATGAATTATGAAAATAAATACAGACGACAATACACTGGTATAGTAACATTTACTGTGTTCCCTGTGTATACCTTAACCTCATTTCTGGCTAGCCTTTTAGGCCACAGTAGCTCTTACATTGATTCGTAACAGAATGCAATCTAGCGGGTATCTTTGTGATTAACTCACAATACCCAAGAATTAGTGATTAACATGTTTAACCATAATTCCCAAGAACTATATCTTTGACCAGCCTACTATACATCAAAAACTTGTATGACATTCATACATGAGCTGGATATTCCAGACTTCTTTTCTTTTTGCCATTTTACTTCTAACAGTTTAACTTTTAGTATTTCTCCTACTTCCAGAAAAAGCATCCAACTTCATCATATGAAAGGCTTTCTTCTGGATCCCTCTCTTATCAGTCAAATTCTTAGTAAACACTTTTACTAACAGTTTGCAAAACAAACATTGCTTTGGATATCACATATCTGTTAGCCTTTGTATGTCTCTGAAAATGATTTTCAGATTCCATGAATATCACATAACTATCCAAACTTTCAAAGTTTCGGTCTCATGGAAGCAAACATGTTGCACTTGACTGAAAACGGAATTCTAGCTTTTGGATCGAAGGACGAGAGTCACATGATCCATAGCATTAGCGGGAGAATACCGAAAGTATGCGATAGGACAAAGTCCTTCTCGGCACTCTTGAGGACAATCGTCACATTACGTTACCAACCGTAAAGTTTTAACCAGATATTTAACAGCTATTCAATTTTAATAGGGAATGTGGAAACGCGAGCCATTATTCTATAACTATTAGCAGATCACACTTGACAGTGTTCAAAATTAATTGCACTGAGAATTAAACAAGTTAATTCTACAGTGTGCTCCCACTCAAATCAATATCTCTCATAACTAATTTTGAGTGATACAAGATCCAGACTTCAACTCATCATCATAGAATCATCATCTCATAACGGGAATTTTAATCGGTAGGACAACTTGCCGATCACATCTCTATGTGACTCTTGCTCATCTTTCGATGCGTGTGTTCTGAGCTCAGGACGATCCTGCCATGAACGTCAAGACAACCAAGTGATCTTGCTGCGAAGTCTGACCTCACCCGCCTCACACTTCTCTAATCGTTCGTACCCATGCATCCATGGCGTACCCCGAAAAGATAGGTGCCGTGACGGTGCTACACTTGGGATAACACTAACTACTTGATATTTTAGTGAGAGATCACCCTAATAAAAAGCGACTACGGCGCAATCAAGAAGGGTGCATCAAAGGGATAAACATCTCAGGCAATTCATAATAGCATGATATGGTATAGCCCTTTCTGACGGAGAAGTCTTTCATTTCTTCATCTTCGGCATTCGCATCGGCGTTCACCTTCGTGAAGATTGCCACCACCTTGTCGATGCACCAGATAATATCGCTATCTACATAGCGGATAAAATAAATGCATTACTTAAGGTTGACACGCAAGTCATTAAAGTGCAATCATATGGCTCCAGCCATCATGCCGAATCATGACACGCAGGTCATGTTAATTACATTATATAGTCATCTCATACATAATCAGATTATTATGAGCACTGCTATACCACATCACATGCAAACCATCCTGCAAAACCAAGTTACACGCCTCTAATCGGTTCATACAAAAAAGGTTTTACGTGGCTTCTAAGGTTTCGAAACAAACCGAAGCTACCTACGTCCATCATCAAGTATGATAATTCAAGTTGCTAGATTAACATCTCGGGATGTATGAAGCACGAGATAATAAAATCTCGAACCCCATACTAAACTTCGTCATACGCATGACCCCCGTGCAGATCATATCTGTAATGCCCTTTCATCTGCGAATTTCATCTTTCTTTTGACTACGGCAGAACCCAAAGAACTGATAGCACTTCCATGATCAATCAGGATCACGGATTGGCAGAACTTTGTCAAATTCCACCATGCTGTCTCGAGATTGAGCAAACGCAAATTCTAGGGAAGCAACAAGAACGTCGGGTAACAGATTTCATCTGTCACCCGCATAAATAATTTTCAGCAATAGATCTCATCTACTCCAAAATTATATTATGAAATACCCATACATCTCCATGTATTCTAGATCGTAACCTGCATCTACGCATAGCACGGCTCTTGATGCCACTGTAGGGGAACGCAGCAGAAAACAAAAAATTTCCGACCTACGCACCAGCCCAGGACCACTATGGTGACTGCATACATGGTTTGATCTTTTTTGTTACCGACTCGTAGCGCAGCGGGAAGTAGAGTCGATGACGAACGGCGGTGCAAATCCCCGCAGCTAGGATTTACAACCTCCCAACCGCGAGGATGTATACCCTCATCTGCTCCTCAGATAACCCTCCGGGAGGCGGTCGAACGGCCCCCCCGGACGGTGTCGCGGACAGCCCTTCGGGAGGACCTTCGAAACTCGAACGTTCACTCGGACAACCCTTCGGGAGGACCTTCGAAACTCGGACGGTCACATGGACAGCCCTTCGGGAGGCACTCACGAACTAAGACCGAAACTACGATCTCTCTACAGAGTTGCACACATACGGTGTCATCTATCCGGCAGGGCTTCGCCATCCAGAACTAATTCCTGCCGGAACCCAGACAGCCTTATGGCTCTACGAAACTCTTTTCGTGGGAGGGAGAGAAGAAGCCAGATAATGCATGGCATGTGTATGAGAGCAAGGGATGAGTGTGGAGGGCTGCCAACCCAAAATGCACATGAATGAAGTCCTTCCTCAAGGGCATAAGAGTGAAACCAAGGAACAAGAGGGGCTCCAAGGTGGAGCCCCAAGTGTGGCCGGCCACACCCCTTGGGGGGCCCCCATGAGGGCCTCCCAATCCATCCATGTCATTCCTAGATCTTTTGGGTAAAGCCCCAAAAGGTGCTTTCCATAAAATATCCCAAAAAGCACTTTCACTATTCACGACGACATTTTTCAGCGTCCGCTCGAACTGAAAATATTTATGTGGGCTTAGAACATTTCCAATACCCACCATAATAATTTTCAACGCATTATGGAACAATTCCATTTTAGTGATTTTCATCTGCGAAACGCATCTGAAGTGGTTCCGGCAGCTCCGGAACATTTCCGGTTTTTATCTCAGAAAATTCCAAAAAGCTTCCAGAATGATTCTGGCACCCTCCAAGAATTATCAGGCATGTGCCGAAACCAATTTGACTTAATGGTATATCCCAAAACAACTTTTCGGTATCATCGAAACTTATCCGATGACCTCTCTCTGCGGTACGATTCCGCTGTCCGAAACTATTTTCGGTGATTTTCTCTCAGACTCCCTGTCTAGTATTCAGCAGATAGATGACCCTTAAGCGTGTGACCCTATAGGTTCGGTGAAGTATAGACATGACCCGGAACCCCTTTCGATCAATGATCAACATCGGAGCCGTGGACACCCATATTGACCCCTATACCCACACGAATGAATATTCGAGTGAACCTCCAGTTGCCGTGTGCTATTCCTGTTGCTTCGCGATATTTTACAAATACCGAAGGTGAGATTTTACTTGCATCCCCGTGGATCAACAACTTGTCCACTATGCTAGTTACCTCGTTACTGGTTTTGTTCTCTTTTCTCGTTTCCGTGTTCCGGCATCCCTGTGATCAAATCACACTGTGTCTGGCCAGACGATGATGGATACCGTAACACCGAGAGGGCCCGAGAATATCTCTCCATGGTCGGAGGAGCAAATCCCAATCTTGAGCTATCAAGTTACTTGACACCCTTTTCCATGAACCCGTAAGCCGCCGTAATAGCCACCCATTTACGGATGACGTTTAAAAAACCCCAAATTTCATGAAGCAAGCATGAAGAAACTCGATACTCTCATGGTCTAAGGAATCATGCAAACGTTAACCATCTCTGTGTTATTTACCATTAACTTCTGACGAATGAATCTCATATCATAACATCAAACCGGGTCGATTCAACACAAATGTTCTCTTAACATTGCGCCCTCAAAGTTGCTGGCATAGACATGCCCATGATCAGGAAAACGGAACCATCATGCAACACTTGAGCTAGTCTTAGAGGCCAAACTAGGAATACTTCTTACCATTTATTATTCCACACGTGCATATGAGTCTTCCTCCGAGCCTCGTGGATATTGCAGACTCGAGAATCATTGCAGTTATAGCATGGAACATAAACATAATTATGAACTTGGAGATAAATAATATCATTTATTATTGCCTCTAGGGCATATCTCCTACAATGATCTGGGCAACACCGCTGCCGAAGCACCACCACCACCAGGTTTCCTGCCGCCTCCCTCCTCGCCATCCACACGACCAAGGAGAAATGCCACCACCACCGCTACGCTGCTTGCCACAGAGCTAAACGCGCGGCCTCGCCATCCAGGGCCACCGCCCCCAGCATCCGAGGGCCTCCACACTCAGCACCACCGCTGGTCAACACAGATTTCACCCAGCGAAGTAGATCCACCACGACCCTCGCTGGCGCCCCCACTTACCCCCAACGAGCAATGGAAGGGGAAAGCCAACCGACGATAGGAGCTCCAAACTACGCATGAAAGATGGCAGCCACGACCCCTGGTCACGGCCTCCCATCCGGCTCACCGGACCCCACCCTGCCCCAGATCTAGACAGGGGTCATCACTTGAGGCATCAGCCCCTGGCGCCAGGCCAGTCGAGGCGGCCACCGGCACCCTTGCCGTGACCCACCACACGAAGGAGGCGGCGGCCACAGCCCCACAGGTTGCGACCACCAACCGGGTCGGAGAGCCCTGCCGGACCCCAGATCTGGGCCGGGGCGGGTGCAAGGTCGGACCACCACCAAGTCGAGGAGAGAGATGGAAACACGACGCCAACTCTCTGGACGTGACCATCGCCTCCCGAGCAGAGCACCTCAGCAGCGCGACAAAGGAGCCCGCACCGCGGCAGCAACTAGGGTTAGGGAGGGCTAGAGGAGAGGGACGGAGAGGAAACGGAGACCAACCCGCCGCCTACCCATGTCGGGACTTTGCCCGGTGGGAACGCTGGCAACGGCGAGGTAGGAAGGGCGGAGTAGAGGGGCCTGGCGGCGGTGGGTCGGGGGAGCCGCCCGTGTCGCCCTTCGGGACGACGCGGGGGCCGAGAGCCTTTCCTTTTTTTTCGTGTGTTGAACACTATGATCAGTAGATAGGAACATTAAATATAGGACCCTCATCTCTGGCGAATGTTCGCCAGGAGGAATAGGTGACATTTCGAACGATTTTCATGGCATTTTTGGTGTATGTGGGGTGGTAGTTTTTTCAAAGCGACATGGCATTTTCTAGAATGAAGTCTTAAAAACTTTCATCTTCCTAGAAAATTTCATGTCGCTTTGACGAAACTGTCATCCCCACACAACTAGAAATGACATCAAAATCATTCGAAATGCCATGTGTTTCTGGCGAACATTCGCCAGGTAACATTATATACACACGGTAAACTACAACTCTAAATCCCTACATATAATTGCCTTGCATGTTGCATCTTCACCGTGGATCTCACATCAAACATGAATGTTCTTCTTCTTCAACTTTTCATCATATTGATTATGAAGACATCAGATCTTACTAGTAGCCATTCCGCCAAAGAACGGATATAGTAAATTGTAGTACCACTTAATGTGTCATCACTCGCCCGTCTTGTAAGTTTTAGGTGTACATGACCACGCCGATGGTTTGCGATGTACCTTATGTGCCGATGTCAATAGTGAGTGCTTATGAGGCATTGTCAGCAACAACGCCTCATCGTTTATGGCAACACGACGAGTTGCCAGTCAAACGCACCTCTTTTTAGAGGAGGAAGTACCGAGATGAGGACGAGGGGATGGGGATAAGACTGGATCGCATTGCTAAACTCACCTTTAACCTTGGGCCATCAAACGTTGTGACCTCGCTGGGAAAACACCAGTGAAGGCCAGACCTAGAGTTTTTGCTCCATAGCTCAAGAATCTGTACACGAAGAGCACCACTAAACCGAACTCGCGCTTCTTGTCGCCCAGCTTCGAAGGAAGAATTCCCTGGTACGATAGTCGCTCACACACGCACCCCTGACATGTGTATCGCCACGTGAACGGACATGCCGATGTACACTAGCTAGGTTTTGAGTTGTGCTAAGAGACACCTGTCCCATAGACAAGAATGCCCGTTGCCGCCAGGACCCACGGCCCACCTATTATGGGAGGTGACGGGTGCCGTCATAAGTCCACTAAGGGGACCGTCCCACAACCCCATGCGTTGGCTAGCGATTAACATCCACCTTAAGCTTTGAGTATTGATGACCTCCACTAAAGTCACCACCGTATGTTGCAGAACCCTGAGTCGCGAACAACCTATGCTGCCACATGAGTTTAGCTAGATCGACCCCCAGTATCTGTTGTAGATCCACTACATGTGAATGCCAGAAGAACACACACCGTTGCTGGCACAGAGCTCTACTAGACCATAAAGGCGCGCGTTGCTGTGCCGGCCCACCTTGGAGACATTTTCACATAATAATAAGACATCTTAATGAAAGAATGATAGAACAATATGAGAAAATTTAGATATTGGACTATTTGGAACCATCACAATTCTGTTCTATCTCCCACCATATTATTTAATTATATCTTCAAAGTAACCATCCATCTAATTTCAGATTATGGAGACAGTACAAAAGTAAGTTGTAATATGTGCAAAGACTGGCCAAAATGAACTCATCCTTCACATGCATCATAGAAAAAGAACATCTTCACGTGAGTTGCCACGCCCTTCTATCTAGAGAGAAACGTAATAATATCTGAGAGATTTGGACTATATACATATATAAAGAAGACATATTCATATTCTTTTTCTAAAACTCCCGAATTGTCGATTTCCGTAAAAAGACAGTAATCTTGGAAAAGTCTCGATTATTTTAAAGACAAAATCGTTCAAAGAAATCAAAATTTCAAATTTTGTTGAATTTTAGCAAATCATATCAAAATGAAAAATACATGTATGTATTTGGTTCTACCGGTGGTGGCCAGAAAAAGCATCAAGAGTTGGTTGTGTAGTATACCTGATAGATCTCCGTGTGAAATGTGAGAAGAACATGAGTACTTGCGTCAGGCTAGATGTAAATTTTAATAAATTTATCATTCAATAATATGTAGACTAGTGACCAGCCGACCGAGGAATCTCTAGTACGGTGCAGGGCCAAAAAGAGGCTCGCAAGGAAGAGTACCACCAGGCCAGGTCCGACCCATCTTTTATTTTCAGCCCGATCGACTATAACAGGCCTAGGTAAGTTTGTGGAGCAGCGGCCCTAGAAACACCATGCGCGAGGCTCGAGGACAACCGATCGATCTAATCAAACGGTCATGGACGTCAAAACGCTGTGAGCAGCCGTAGCTCAATCCATTATACTGTTTCTTAATGACATCCCTTCCATCTTACAAGTCAAAGATGGGAAGCCTTTAGCTAGGGTTTTTGGGTAGTAGAAGTTACGTATGCGCTTTAATTGGCTTCCCATGAATCAAAATGCTCATCTTCAGATCCTTCACCCCAATAAACAGTTGGATATGTTTCTTCTTCCTCCAACTAACCGTTTTTCAGCTCAATAAGAACGCATAGCACGATCTCTCTTCCTTAGCCGATTTCTCTCCGATCTCCCCTAGGTCATCCCCGGCGAGCTCCTGTCAAAACACTGTGTCCGACCGTGTCGTCCCCTTCTCCGGCTCAGTGGCTATCTAATGCCAGCGGAAGCGTAAACAAAGGTAGCCTTGTGCTCACTCGCAGGCTATCCACATTGTTCTCATCTCCGGCTAGGTTCTGCTGAAGGCGGATCTAGGGGGAGCCATGGGACCCCCTAAAGATTGCAAAAAATGGTTCTGTGTATTTAACACTAAATATCTTACAAGTAAATGCTGGTTTAAGACTATATGTTAAGATTATGATGATGTTTAGAGAAAATATATTATGCTAGCCTTCAAATTGGGAGGAGGGGTCCTCCGAGTGAACCGACCGTACCCCAAACCAACTGCCTAGGGCACAAACCAAACAAGGCACAAATAATCTATTAAATCTCTCAGGTTCGAGACTAGAAATAATCCTTTGCTGCTATAGTACGATTAATAATTACATAAATACGACACAAACATGTAAATTTAAGTGTACGCCAATCAAATGCTAATGATAAATTTCTCTCAATTTCCCAACATCCAGGGTACATATTTTAGAAGGTGCTACAAAGTCATGCTGAGTTTCCATATGGAAAAGGACAAACATGACACAAGGTCTGTATTCGAACGCTGCGACTAAATCTTTGAGAACTGTTGGTTGTTCTGCAACTGTATAGAACTTTCATGTATAAATATACTGCCATTGCACATGTTCCCAGGTCTTGGCTAGGGTAGGTAGTACATTCACCTGCCAAAACAGAACATCAACACAAGATGAGAAGAATTCACAACTCCCACTCTGAACTAAATACTTAGATCAATAATCATCAATGATACTAAGAGCGTAAATACTTAGTAGTTCGATGCAATGACACACGCTATGGTGGCATATATAAAATATGGTTTTATCCTATCTAACTTATATAAACTAGCTAAAAGTATTATTTCCGGGGCAATGCCAGCAACACTAGCATAAGCAATATTCTGTTATACGAACTAGCTTTTTCCTGATCTAGCATGGGCAAGGGGTTTTAAGAAACAAACTGAGACCCCCTGTGCAAATTTCTGCACATCTCCGCTATTATCTTTTACATATGTTTCCTGATATATATAGCATGGGCAGGGGTTTATATACGCTTTGCTGTTAGAACATAAATAGTGACGATGTGGTTGTAAAAGAAAATGTGGTGTATCCTGAAACTAGGGATGAAAATAGAGCGAAAACAAATGGAACCGAGTGCCACCACATTTGTTTTCATATTTTGTTTGCGGAATCATAAATGGATACCAAAACCCCGAAAATGAATATGAAAATAGATTAAACAGGAAACAAACATGGTGCGAATATGGAGCATCCACGTCAAGGAAAGCGGATGTTGACGGATACTTGAAAACCCCTTGAACCATAGAGAAAAACATAAGCAAGCCAAAAAACTTAACCAATTTTAGCATAGCTATAAAATAATATGATTAGGTTTTATAGTGGTATATGATTAGGTTAGTGACTTAGCATAGTATTGTAATAGCACTCGATAATTGTGTTGATCTTGTTGAGTACATGTGTGGTATAGTATAAGTTGGGCCTCACATGGACCATTCTGCTCACTGTCCCATTATGTGTTGTTTGATGATTGAGTTACAAAGCAGTCATTGGCCCATAGTATAAACGGAACTTCCATATTTAGAAAAACGAAAGGTTCCGTTTCCGTGTCTGCTCTGCAGGAAAGCATTGCTCCGTTTTTTTCCGTTTCCGCGTAAAAAATTCCATTTTCATTTCTATTTTGCAAATTTTTGTTTCCGTTTCAGTATATTCTCTCCGTTTACCGTTTTCTGTTATATATTGGTTATAATAGTATAGTATACAAAGAATATTTTATCTCGAGACCAAATGTAAAGAAGCTAAGACTCAGGCTACACATTTCCAAAAAGAAACAGAGGACCAAAACTGCATGAAATTAAGGCATAAACTATCTGTTTAGGGGCTCCAGACTACATTATTCAAGCATCCAAAAAAACACAAGTAGTAAAAAAAGTTCACCTAAGCTTATTTTGAGAACCTTTCAAAGTAAATCGGTAACCTTCCTAAAAAATAACCATATCACCAATCAAAATTTGTTCATCTTGTTAGTTCCCACATGGGATAGTAGAACAACCCCAACCCTAGATGCCCCCTGAATAGCAGGTAATGGAAGCATCAGATCATGATGGCAGGAGAAAGTGGTGGTAGATAGGTAACATGCAGAAGAAATACTGGTGATGGTGAGTGCTGGCTACTGCTTTTCATGAACATGTGAAATGAATTGCCAAGGAAAGCCTTTTGACAACGTAAGACAGGAATATATATACAAGCTTTTGGATAGCAAGATGCTGAAAAATAAATTGGTAAGGTGAACTCGTTACCTTGTAGTTACATGATCTTCAACTATTTTATGTTCGTCTTCAGTGAACATGAACCACATGTCTTTGTTCTTGGTTCTATTTTCGTCAACGAATTCTGATAAAAACATGGTATTGCTAGTCACTATATATATATATATTGCTAATGAGTAAAATAAAAACTTACCTCAAAATAATTACAAACCTTGACGCATTATGTTTGTATTGTTATTACAATAGCCACCCAGCTTCCAGTATTTTACTCCATTGTCTACCATAACAGGAGTGGTCCTATGAACACGTTGCAGCTCCTCTGATTCTGGCACAGTTGGGAAGTACAAGAAGAATATTAATACAGAACATCTATATACCTTTTTTTTCTGAACAAAGCTTTGACTTTTAACACATCACATGACAAAGCAGAAGTATAAGAAAGGCACCGTAACTCACCTGTCAAATGAAACTCGGACCTAAGTGATGATGCATACGTCTACACCTCCCACACCAACTGAATTAGGCTCAGTTTGGTTGTGGTAATTAGTAAAATAAACAATCAGTTTATGCTTGAAATGGTAAGAGAACATTTTCAGCTAATTCATGTTCTGGAAAATAAACTACCCGGCCAGTCTAAGACTTCACATTATACAAATTATGAACAGAAAAATAAACCAGAAGTTGCAAGTAGAGGCCAAATTAATTGAAAAGGAAAACCTTACACATTCGGATTATACTTATTTTACATACTGAATGTTGCCAATGAAAGATTGTGTTAAGTTCAAACTAAAGGGGTTCCTCATGATTGCCTCAGCCCTACCTTATTACCAGTAAATAGGGATTAATTACTTTGGTTCTGATTGAAGACTGACTTTTCTATCATATTGAAGGAAACAGATCACGATATCAAATTCTCAGTTAGAATTTTTAACGCATATCTGATATCCACCCCTTTAAGTAGGACAAGTTATGACGACTTACCAATATTACTGCGAGACCTGGCTTTTGGAGCGTTTGCTCTAAACCTCAAGCAGCCCATGGCCCACACCTTCTCTAAACTCTTAACACCAATTGTACAAGTTCACACTACCACCAGCTTGATTCACCATAGATACCCTCTATTTAACATAGACTAGATTCCGAGTGAACACTATTGTGTCCTGATGGGGAATACAGTAAGAAGTGTGATGGATAGTAGGACGAGAAACAAGATGCAAAAATATAATTCCATGGTGCCTTGACAAAGACACAAAGAGTGAAATATGGCACAGAAAACAATAATGTAGAAGTTTGGTAGGACAAAGTGTGCGTATAAAGGAGATCATGCAATATTATTGGGCAGTCAAGGAAGATAATCGACTCAAATACAAGTGGGCCAAAAAAATAAACGAAGATGACTAAGTGTTGATTATATTCTTTTCGGAAAAAAAAGTTGACTATATGCTTCTCTTGCATGCCATGTGCATCCACATTTCTTTCACTAGCAAGACAACTTATCATCATGTTGTAATTGGCCAGCAACCAGTCTTAACCTCAGCAAAATGACTCCTCTTATTTGAGGCATAAGCCCTTTCTAGCGGTGGTCACAAACATTTAGTATGAGGTAGCAAATGTGAGCAAAGCTCAAGCAACTCCAACTTGGCAAGATACATGATGAGCATCCTGGCGGTTAACAACAACGGTGATGCCAAAATAACAGCAACATCGACGACATGAGGAATTCGCAATGATGTTTGTGTGGCTATGTATGTTGATAACAACAACTTGGATCTTGCCGGTGTTGTCAGCATGTCATGTATGTCTAAGGGCCCAATGACGGGTGTCGCGTTCTTCTCAAGAACATGCTCACATGCAGAACACATTGATGTTTGTGGGTTCGTAGTGCATGACAACAAATTTTGTGTTGCTAATGGTTAGTTGTTACACATAATAAACAATTTGGTTCGGTTGCTCCGTGCACGCTTTGATACTTATATTTTAGTTCGAGCTGAGTCATGGCCACATTTGTTGCTTATTGATAAACAACGACAATGGCTTTGATACCAAGTTGCCACATCCTCGTTGCTTGACCATGGAAATTAAGTTGGCAACGCAAGACGTAACTTATGTCATCGAACCTTATGTCCTAGGGCCGCGATGGTACGAGATCAAAGGGGAAAGAGGATTTGTAGAATTGAGAGGATGTGTAGGATGACAACACATGCAGTAGAGATAAGAGAGATAAAAATTATTGCCTTTTGCCCCTAAAATAGCGAGTCTAATCTTATAAGAATCACACAAACATGGAACCTAATATTATGGTAACTGATAAGGTAGTAACTTAAGATATAACCAAAGCAAGTGAACAAGCCTAATTAATTGACGTTCGCATTATCTCCCTTGCAAAACTCATGCACTGGTCCGTTATGAGCATGTTGACATCTCCACCCTTGGAAAGACAACGCATTCTTTCATCGTAGTTTAGGGGAGCGATTAGTGATTGTCTCCATTGTCAAGTTTATCTAGAAAAGCACATATGCTAACAAAAGACTTCAACAGAAAGGCACCATTTACCCATTTGAAGGATGAGCCATTTACTTGTGGTACACCATCTCATTTAATATGCCTTGGTGAGTTGAATGGCTACCCTTAGAAAACACTGATATCTCATAGAACTACAAGATCTCATGTCACTTGTAAGTTCACCGGATTTCAAAAACTTCACGTTCATGCTGATAACCAAGCGATGCACTTGTTGTAAATGGCAAAGGGAAGCAACAAAACACTCATCTTGAAATTAATTCTCGGTTGTAGTATAGACCAACCTTATTAGATGACCTAGCATGTAGCTTACGATTGGCGAAAGCGAGGTCATGACAACACGCCCTTATACTAGTAGGACCATTGTTGGCATCAAGTCTTGCTTTTATGAAGTTTGAAAAATCTTCTATTCCTCCATGGTTCCATGATATTGCGGTAACTTGTGTGTCTTTGGGGTGCCCCCCCGCCCCCGTATATAAAGGAGCCAGGGGGGAGGAGGCGGCCGGCCAAGGAGGGCGCGCCAAGGGGGGAGTCCTACTCCCACCGGGAGTAGGACTCCCTTCTTTCCAAGTTGGAGTAGGAGAAGGGGGGAAGGAGGAGGAAGAGGGGAAGGAAAGGGGGGCGCCGCCCCCCTTCCCTTGTCCTATCCGGACTAGGAAGGGGAGGGGCGCGCGGCCCCCTCCCGCCTCCTTCCCTCTTCTCCCTCGAGGCCCATGTAGGCCCAATAAACCCCCGGGGGGTTCCGGTAACCTCCCGGTACTCCGGTAAAATGCTGATTTCACCCGGAACGATTCCGATGTCCAAATATAGGCTTCCAATATATCGATCTTTATGTCTCGACCATTTCGAGACTCCTCATTATGTCTGTGATCACATCCGGGACTCCGAACAAACTTCGGTACATCAAAACTTATAAACTCATAATAAAACTGTCATCGTAACGTTTAAGCATGCGGACCCTACGGGTTCGAGAACTATGTAGACATGACCTAGAACTATTCTCGGTTAATAACCAATAGCGGAACCTGGATGCTCATATTGGTTCCTACATATTCTACGAAGATCTTTATCGGTCAAACCGCATAACAACATACGTTGTTCCCTTTGTCATCGGTATGTTACTTGCTCGAGATTTGATCGTCGGTATCCAATACCTAGTTCAATCTCGTTACCGGCAAGTCTCTTTACTCGTTACGTAATGCATCATCCCGTAACCAACTCATTGGTCACATTGCTTGCAAGGCTTATAGTGATGTGCATTACCGAGAGGGCCCAGAGATAGCTCTTCGACAATCGGAGTGACAAAACCTAATCTTGAAATACGCCAACTCAACGTGTACCTTCAGAGACACCTGTAGTACTCCTTTATAATCACCCAGTTACATTGTGACGTTTGGTAGTACCCAAAGTGTTCCTCTGGTAAATGGGAGTTGCATACTTCTCATAGTTATAGGAACATGTATAAGTCATGAAGAAAGCAATAGCAGTATACTAAACGATCAAGTGCTAGGCTAATGGAATGGGTCATGTCAATCACATCATTCTTCTAATGATGTGATCCCACTAATCAAATGACAACACATGTCTATGGTTAGGAAACATAACCATCTTTGATTAATGAGCTAGTCAAGTAGAGGCATACTAGTGACTATATGTTTGTCTATGTATTCACACATGTATCATGTTTCCGGTTAGCATGAATAATAAACATTTATCATGATATGAGGAAATAAATAATAACTTTATTATCGCCTCTAGGGCATATTTCCTTCAGTGATTGTCTCCATTGTCAGGTTTATCTAGAAAAGCACATATGCTAACAAAAGACTTCAACAGAAAGGCACCATTTACCCATTTGAAGGATGAGCCATTTACTTGTGGTACACCATCTCATTTAATATGCCTTGGTGAGTTGAATGGCTACCCTTAGAAAACACTGATATCTCATAGATCTACAAGATCTCATGTCAAGATGTTTGGGTGGCTGCTTATGGTAGATCGGTTGAACACCAGGAATATGCTGAAGCGACGGCACTATAATGTGGATGGGGGCGACTATACTTGCATGCTCTGCCAAAACCCACCCGAGGAAACCGTGGAACATCTCTTCTTCACGTGCCCTTTTGCCCAACAATGCTGGAGTAGGATTGGTCTGATGTGGCCAGGGGGGACCAACAGGCTTGCCATTTTGCATGGTGGTAGAGAAGACTGGCGTCGGCCGCTTTTCATGGACATCTTCTTGCTTGCTGCTTGGAGCCTGTGGATGGAAAGGAACAACCAACATTTCAGGAGGATCCCGCATTCGTTTGGGGCATGGTTAGCTAGATTTAAACATTTGCTGGGTTTGGTGACCCACAACTGTCCGGAGAAGGTTCATCCTTTCCTCTCTGATTTCATTGTTAGTTTGGGCAGCTAGCTTTGTATCAATCATGGTCGGGGGGGCCTAAAACCCCTTTGTAACACAAATGTAACTATTCTGTTGTGAGTAATACAAAGTCAGTGGGAGCCTCTCCCACTGTCACCAATTCCTCAAAAAAAAATTGTAAGTTCACCGGATTTCAAAACTTCATGTTCATGCCGATATGATATGCTAGTCTGATAACCAAGCGATGCACTTGCTGTAAATGGCAAAGGGAAGCAACAAAACACTCATCTTGAAATTAATTCTCGGTTGTAGTATAGACCAACCTTATTAGATGACCTAGCATGTAGCTTACGATTGGCGAAAGCGAGGTCATGACAACACGCCCTTATACTAGTAGGACCATTGTTGGCATCAAGTCTTGATTTTATGAAGTTTGAAAAATCTTCTATTCCTCCATGGTTCCATGATATTGCGGTAACTGCCCATAACAATTTAGCACACTCTAGGGTGGGGATGTCATGGCATCATCTTGGCATTGGCATAGCATCCATGTGACCCAAAGCAAACACGAGGCCATCATCCTAGAAACTTTTGCTTGGAGAGCGCCTAGATGGTCCGGGTGTCACCAACAAAATGTGGATTTTGCTAAGGGTAATAAAAGCATTACATAAGGCAAAGAGCCTCTTAAGATTAGGGTTTCACACCTAAACTATCATAGGGAAAATGGAGCCAGGGAGGGTGGAGGAGATTCCATGAAGAAGTAGCCTCTATTGGCTCTTTTTATTGCCACCACCATAAGAAGTGATTCATGTTACTATGAGTCATCCAGGTATGCTTCTTCTTCGAGGCCTGACCTTTCTTCTCTCAACTCTTTTCTCAGACTCTTTGCTACTCTTCCACAATAATTCTTGACCATTATCTCAAAGGCTCTACCTCTGCAGTGCCTTTTTGCCTCTCCTTCTCCATCCTCTACTACTTCCCCTCTCCACCCTCCCCTTTGACCTACTTGGGTTAATTTGGATTGCCATTATGTCCTTACTATATATCCCTTTTTTTCCACATGAGGAATCTTCATTGAGTTCACTACCATATGGGATAACATTTATCATGTGTATGTCCATCTAAAATTAACTGGGTGGGTGTCTTAGGATCACCATGACTCTTGAAGGTGCCATGAGGGATCGACTTGGTGCGTTCACCAAATGGTGATCTAAGTTTTCTAGCGACGGTAGGCCAAAAATGGAAGCTGCCCAATGGTGAAAAGAGCAAGGCTTTCGACATTAAAATTGGTAGGTTGGTGTCACATGTAGAACACTATGCGACATTCATATTTTTTATTGTCGTTAGTGTATCCATCCTTGTCACAGTTGCTTGTATTTTGGCAGGATAAACAACAATGGGCCCAGCGGTGTCTAACGTCTTATTCTCGCTGCAAGGATAATGCCAGGTTGTTGTTGCATCTCAAAAACCTTCTTACTCCACCCATCAAGTTGGATAAATAGCTTACATTGACTTTTAGTTAGTTGATCAATGGCCATGCAAATACAAACCTTAAAGTCCTAGCCAGTGGATTTAATATGAATCTGGTACACCCCTCCCACGAGGAATTCAAGTATTTCAGGTAAGGGGGTGTAGAACCTTACAATCAGGTGCCATGATGAAGATATTCACAACAAAGTGGAGAGAGAGAGAGAGAGGGAGAGAGAGATGGGACAGAAACATCCTTCATGTTGGTGTTCTCTAATGACGTTTTGTGTTACTCGGTTTCATCATTCCAACATCTTCGATCCTGGCAGAAGGGGATAGGGTTCCCCTTCCTGGTGACAGTGGCACGGTGGAAGCCGAGGCCTCCTACGAATTTCTTTGTGGCCGGTTTCTCTGATCCCTTGATGTTCTTCGTGTCATCTCGGTTCCCTGTTGCCTCCTTCTTCGGCGGCTATCCCCGATAGCTTTCCATCTCCTTTTGGTTGTGCTTGGACAGCGGCGAGTTGTTGGCAAGGTATATCCCAAGTCTAGGTGGTCGCTCTAGGGCTACTTCACACTGCGAGTCCGGCATCCTTCTAATCCCAACAGAGTGTCGCCTTTTGTTCCATGACGAGGGGTAGGGCCCCCCTTAAGTGGTAGAGATAGAAGGTCTTGTGCTTCCTCTAGTCCCAAGGTGCCACATGGAGAATAGTTCCCCTAGGATGGTCGATCATGTCTTCCTTCGCTGCTTCGGCTATGATTTCTTCAGTGCCAAGCATGGAGTGCTTCGTCTTTTGCTAGGTGTGCTCTCTTCTATTCCTTTTCATGGGTGCTTGCCTGTAATGGTTGTAGTTGTGTTTTCTCTCCAGTAAACCCCATTGTATCGATTCAGCCATTGTGTTGCCACCATTGTGTTGCCAAGGTCTGTTGTATTTCCTGTCTGGTTGATGGCTTCGTTAAATCAAAGTCGGGTTCATCTAGAGCTTTTTGTCTAAAAAGATGTGCCAGAAAAGGGGAACACAAAGCACTATAGTGGAAACAAGTTAGCCAACAGATAGCAATCATGATTTACTTGACTCTAAAAGGATAGTCAAGTTGCATTATCGTGAGTTACAAAGAGTTCCATCCAATTGTTACAACATCATGGAGCACATATGAATTAAATTAAGGTATCTGCATATTACCGTATTCTTCCTTTTGTGGTATCACTATCCATATCCATAAACACTATTGTTGTATCCGTATCAGTTCCCCTCTTAAATTAATTTATATTTATTAATTAGTGCAAAATAACCTAGAATATATTAAGCCTTACATATACTAATTACTTTATTAGTATATCCTTTCATGTCTCTACGCTAATCCAAGAAAAAGGTTAAACATTAAATCCTAACTACATGGTTAGATATGTAACTCTAATATAAGCCTAAGGCTGAAATGACTCTCCACCTATTCACTCGGAAAGAAAAAAACATGGTTATCTTCTCTTGGATGGTTATGTCCACATGCATTGCTCCTGCCCTCTTTAAGATATTTTGCCTCATGGTCTGTGGGACAAGTGGACACAAGTCTTTTCTGGCAGTATAAATGGCCTAACTTGTCGTTGCTTTAGAAATTCCCTGACTTGCATTCTTTTGCTAGAAATGAAAAAGAATCTTTGCCAAATTTTAGTGCAAGAAATGATTGGCCTGATAATTTTCATATGCCTTTGTCTAATCCAGCCTATAATCAATTTCTTCAAGTCCCAAGCATAATCCCAGTGGTTGATCAGAATAGTAAGGACAGATGGCACCGCAATAGAATGGATGCCAAATTCTCCTTTTTAAAAATGTATAAACACCTGATGGGAGTTTTTGAGGCTCCAAAAGTTTTCAAGTTAATCTGGAAGATTTGTAGTAGACTCAAGCATAAGATTTTCTTCTCGTTAGCCATGCAGAATACTCCCTCCGTTCCAAAATATAAGACTTTTTAGAGATTTCAATATGTACTACATACGAAGCAAAATGAGTGAATCTGTACTCTAAAATACGTCTATATGCATCCATATGTAGTTCATATTGAAATTCTCTTAAAAGACATATATTTAGGAATAGAGGGAGTAGAATTAACACAAGATCCTTGCTGGAATGAAAAGGTTTCATGATGACTGATCACTCTTGTCATATATGTAATCATCATTGTGAAGAAACACTTATGTATCTGTTTTGGGATTGCAATTTTGCTCAAAGTTGCTGGTACACTCTCATTCCTTGAAGAAAATGAGGTACTTCTGTCTATGAAGATACATTGTTGGCTCTTGAGGATCTACCAAATGATATTAGTATGGAGATTGTTATACTGAGGCTGGAACATCTGGCTTCAGAGAAATGAGAAGATATTCAGAAAATCCAGTTCAACCTTTCAGAATTGGAGATATGCCCCTAAAGATGATTCTACTTAAATTTAAAATCAGGGACAAACATGCTGTTTGTTTCCAGGAGTGGTCCTTGCTAAACTTCTAGTACTATGATCATGATACATAGAGCTGGAATTGGACGACTCTTTTATCCATAGGCCTTTTATATTTTTCTTTCATTCATATTTGTAACATCACTGTTTCTATTGATGAAAATTATCGTAGATCGATTGTTCCACTGTACAGGGTTTCAAAAGCATGTCCACATGCATGAAAAAAATTGGATTATATAATAAATAATTGAATTTATCCATTTGTTAACCCACAATCAGTACACATTGATGGATGGTTGGCAGACAATTTGACGTTTGTGAAAGTTAGATACTCCCACCAGTCTTTATGTTGGCCATTTTCTTCTACTGCTCCCTCCGGTCTTTAAGAAGATAATGTTTTTATTAAACATTAGCACAATCTCCAAAATACTACATAAAATATTAGTATCTATTTTGGTATAGTTCTAAAACCTGATAAGATTGTTATATTGTGCGAGTATCTACATAAAATATATATGATCTTTCACTCACTCAGTCAAAATATTCTAGAAGATATTGGTGGTTAAAATTTTAAAGGTTTGATAAAAACTATGCAAAAAAAAAAGTTTTTGTGGACTATAGGGAGATGGAATAATAGAACCTAGTAAAGTACTTATATTACAAAGATATTTTCTAGAAAAAATATATACATATTAAACGATGCAGGACGGTGTAGATGTGAAATAATATAATAAACAAAAGTGAAAGATATCAAACAGACTGAGAACTGAACAGATGAACAAAGCTAAACAAATTGAATGCAGGAAATGAAGATAAATCAAGCCATACTGCTACAGACCATTCCGAGCTGCCTGCTTGACTTCTTCTGCTTCCTTTATTTGAGAAAGGATATCATTTGCTTCCTCATTGTTAGCAATATCTCCTCCTTCAATTGTTTTAGTCATGTCATTATGTCTTCTTTTCAGCTCCTTTTGCTATGAAACAAGACACAAAACGATGATCATTAAGGTCAACCAAGTGACTCGACCACACAAAAGGAACTTCCCGAGATAAATACCTTTCTGGTTGCAGCTTTGATTTTTTGTCTGGCCACACATTTTTTTCTTCAATGTCAATGTAGGTCCTCAGCTTTCTGAATGAAGTTACAAGATAATTAATATGACAGTAGTGAAGTGAACTATTCCAGAAAATATGGTAGCATCTACTTACTCAGAAGACAATGCCTCATCACACAGACAATTCAGAACCTCCAGCTTACAAGAAGGGTTCAAATTTTTATACCCTGATACCCCTTGATTTAAGCAGCGAAGGGTAACTTCTGCATGTAACGCCAAGGTGATGTATTCGCCTACTTGTCTTATCCACTCATCTCCTTGTCTTGGATACTTATCAAAAGGGCTAAGAAAAAAAAACCTCATTTACTCATTTATTAACTGCATGAGCAAAACTACAAGGGCAAAGAAGTTTGTGAGTATACTTACTTATCTTTGCCATTTTCTATGACAGACAGAAGATTTATGTGAACATCGGCAACAACTGAAGACACCTCTTTGCGTTGAGTTAAGTCTTTGAGAATTTCTTCTGGTAGCCCCTTCCCTATTGCCGAGAAAGGGTTTCCCCCCGCTTTGTATACAAAGCAACCAACCGAACATCCAACGATAGGTGTTGGGGCGGAAGCAGCACAGACACGCCCAAAAGAAAAGAAAGAGAAAATACAAGAGAAACTAATGCCAACAACGGCGGATTGACAAAAAAACCAAGAAGCCTCGTGGCCGCTGCACCCACCGGAGATCGCCCACCAAGCTCCGAGCCTCCGAAGCACCGGCACCAATCAGCACCTCCAAGAAGGGACGCGACGATGATGACGCTGTTGCCAAGGGTTTCCCCCGGTATGCTGTGAGGAGAGAGGAAGGGTAGCCCCGACGCCCTTCAGGAAGGTCAGGCGGTACCCACAAGCGCCACCGCGTCGGTGTCGGCCAAGCCAACAGGGATTTCTCCCGATCCCAACCTCCACCTCAGGCACTCCAGAGCTCGCCACCAAACAGACCCTTACCCTGCGCCAACCCGGTCACGAAGCTTCCCACGCCGTCTCACCACGACACCGTGAAGCATGGTCCGCACAAAGAGGGAGAGGAGCCGGGACTAGGGCAGCAGCACCGTCGGCACGCGGGAGGGCCCCACTGAAGGAAATATGCCCTAGAGGCAATAATAAAGTTATTATTTATTTCCTTATATCATGATAAATGTTTATTATTCATGCTAGAATTGTATTAACCGGAAACATAATGCATGTGTGAATATATAGACAAACAAAGTGTCACTAGTATGCCTCTACTTGACTAGCTTGTTAATCAAAGATGGTTATGTTTCCTAACCATGGACAAAGAGTTGTTATTTGATTAACGGGATCACATCATTAGTTGAATGATCTGATTGACATGACCCATTCCGTTAGCTTAGCACCCGATCGTTTAGTATGTTGCTATTGCTTTCTTCATGACTTATACATGTTCCTATGACTATGAGATTATGCAACTCCCGTTTACCGGAGGAACACTTTGTGTGCTACCAAACGTCACAGCGTAACTGGGTGATTATAAAGGTGCTCTACAGGTGTCTCCAAAGGTACTTGTTGGGTTGGCGTATTCCGAGATTAGGATTTGTCACTCCGAATGTCGGAGAGGTATCTCTGGGCCCTCTCGGTAATACACATCACTTAAGCCTTGCAAGCATTGCAACTAATGAGTTAGTTGCGAGATGATGTATTACGGAACGAGTAAAGAGACTTGCCGGTAACGAGATTGAACTAGGTATTGGATATCGACGATCGAATCTCGGGCAAGTAACATACCGATGACAAAGGGAACAACGTATGTTGTTATGCGGTCTGACCGATAAAGATCTTCGTAGAATATGTAGGAACCAATATGGGCATCTAGGTCCCGCTATTGGTTATTGACCGGAGACGTGTCTCGGTCATGTCTACATTGTTCTCGAACCGTAGGGTCCGCACGCTTAAAGTTACGATGACAGTTTCTTTATGAGTTTATGTATTTTGATGTACCGAAGGTTGTTCGGAGTCCCGGATGTGATCACGGACATGACAAGGAGTCTCGAAATGGTCGAGACATAAAGATTGATATATTGGATGACTATATTCGGACACCAAAATTGTTCCGGGTGATTTCGGAGAAAACCGGAGTGCCGGGGGGGTTACCGGAACCCCTCGGGAGAGTTAATGGGCCACATGGGCCTTGGTGGGAAGAGAGATGGGCGGCAAGGGTGGGCCGCGCGCCCCCTCTCCCACTGGTCCGAATTGGACTAGGAGGGGGGGCGCTCCCCTTTCCTTCCCCCTCTCCCCCTTCCTTCCCCCTCCTAGTAGGAGTAGGAAAGGAGGAATCCTACTCCTACTAGGAGGAGGATTCCTCCTCCTTGGCGTGCCCCAAGGGGTCGGTCGGCCTCCCCTTTGCTCCTTTATATACGGGAGCAGGGGGGCACCCTAGGACACACAAGTTGATCTTCGTGATCGTTCCTTAGCCGTGTGCGGTGCCCCCCTCCACGATATTACACCTCGGTCATATTGTAGCGGTGCTTAGCCGAAGCCCTGCGACAGTTGAACATCAAGATCGTCACCACGCCGTCGTGCTGACGGAACTCCTCCCCGAAGCTTTGCTGGATCGGAGCCCGGGGTGCGTCATCAAGCTGTACGTGTGTCAAGAACTCGGAGGTGCCGGAGTAACGGTGCTTGGATCGGTTGGACCGGGAAGACATATGACTACTTCCTCTACGTTGCGTCAACGCTTCCGCTTCGGTCTACGAGGGTACGTAGACAACACTCTCCCCTCTCGTTGCTATGCATCACCATGATCTTGCGTGTGCGTAGGAATTTTTTTGAAATTACTACGTTCCCCAACAGTGGCATCCGAGCCTAGGTTTTATGCGTTGATGTTATATGCACGAGTAGAATACAAGTGAGTTGTGGGCGATACAAGTCATACTGCTTACCAGCATGTCATACTTTGGTTCCCGGTATTGTTGGATGAAGCGGCCCGGACCGACATTACGCGTACGCTTACGCGAGACTGGTTCTACCGACGTGCTTTGCACACAGGTGGCTGGCGGGTGTCAGTTTCTCCAACTTTAGTTGAACCGGGTGTGGCTACGCCCGGTCCTTGCGAAGGTTAAAACAACACTAACTTGACGAACTATCGTTGTGGTTTTGATGCGTAGGTAAGAACGGTTCTTGCTCAGCCCGTAGCAGCCACATAAAATTTGCAACAACAAAGTATAGGACATCTAACTTGTTTTTGCAGGGCATGTTGTGATGTGATATGGTCAAGACATGATAAGATATAAGTTGTTGTATGAGATGATCATGTTTTGTTGAAGTTATCGGCAACTGTCAGAAGCCCTATGGATGTCTCTTTGTTGCATAAGATGCAAGTGCCAAATAATTGCTTTACTTTATCGCTATACGATAGTTATAGTTGCAAGAGAAATAGTTGGTGAGACAACCGTGTGATGACACATTGATATAGATCAAGATGATGAAGATCATGGTGTCATGCCGGTGACGATAGAGATCATGACAGTACTTTGGAGATGGAGATCAAAGGCGCAAGATGATCATGGCCATATCATGTCACATATTTTGATTGCACATGATGTTTATCTTTTATGCATCTTATCTTGCTTTGATTGACGGTAGCATTTTAAGATGATCTCTCACTAAATTATCAAGAAGTGTTCTCCCTGAGTATGCACCGTTGCCAAAGTTCGTCGTGCCCAGACACCACGTGATGATCGGGTGTGATAAGCTCTACGTCCATCTACAATGGGTGCAAGCCAGTTTTGCACACGCGGAATACTCAGGTTAAACTTGACGAGCCTAGCATATGCAGATATGGCCTCGGAGCACGGAGACCGAAATGTCGAGCGTGAATCATATAGTAGATATGATCAACATAGTAATGTTCACCATTGAAAACTACTCCATCTCACGTGATGATCGGTTATGGTTTAGTTGATTTGGATCACGTGATCACTTAGATGACTAGAGAGATGTCTGTCTAAGTGGGAGTTCTTAAGTAATATGATTAATTGAACTTAAATTTATCATGAACTTAGTCCTGGTAGTATTTTGCAAATTATGTTGATCAATAGCTCGCGTTGTTGCTTTCATATGTTTATTTTGATATGTTCCTAGAGAAAACTGTGTTGAAAAATGTTAGTAGCAATGATGTGGATTTGATCCGTGATCTGAGGTTTATCCTCATTGCTGCGCAGAAGAATTATGTCCTTGATGCACCGCTAGGTGACAAACCTATTGCAGGAGCAGATGTAGACGTTATGAACGTTTGGCTAGCTCAATATGATGACTACTTGATAGTTTAGTGCACCATGCTTAACGGCTTAGAATCGGGACTTCAAAGACGTTTTGAACGTCATGGACCATATGAGATGTTCCAGGAGTTGAAGTTAATATTTCAAGCAAATACCCGAGTTGAGAGATATGAAGTCTCCAACAAGTTCTATAGCTAAAAGATGGAGGAGAATCACTCAACTAGTGAGCATGTGCTCAGATTGTCTGGGTACTACAATCGCTTGAATCAAGTGGGAGTTAATCTTCCAGATAAGATAGTGATTGACAAAATTCTCTAGTCACCATCACCAAGTTAGTAGAACTTCGTGATGAACTATAGTATGCAAGGGATGATGAAAATGATTCCCGAGTTTTTCATGATGATGAAATCGATGAAGGTAGAAATCAAGAAAGAACATCAAGTGTTGATGGTTAACAAGACCACTAGTTTCAAGAAAAGGGCAAAGGGATAGAAGGGAACTTCAAGAAGAACGGCAAGCAAGTTGCTGCTTAAGTGAAGAAGCCCAAGTCTGGACCTAAGCCTGAGACTAAGTGCTTCTACTGCAAAGGGACTGGCCACTGGAAGCAGAACTACCCCAAGTATTTGGCGGATAAGAAGGATGGCAAAGTGAACAAAGGTATATTTGATATACATGTTATTGATGTGTACTTTACTAGTGTTTATAGCAACCCCTCCGTATTTGGTACTGGTTCAGTTGCTAAGAGTAGTAACTCAAAACGGGAGTTGCAGAATAAACAGAAACTAGTTAAGGGTGAAGTGACGATGTGTGTTGAAAGTAGTTTCAAGATTGATATGATCATCATCGCACACTCCCTATACTTTCGGGATTAGTGTTGAACCTAAATAAATGTTATTTGGTGTTTGCGTTGAGCATGAATATGATTTGATCGTGTTTATTGCAATACGGTTATTCATTTAAGTAAGAGAATAAAATGTTGTTCTGTTTACATGAATAAAACCTTATATGGTTACACACCCAATGAAAATGGTTCATTGGATCTCGATCGTAGTGATACACATATTCATAATATTGAAACCAAAAGATGCAAAGTTAATAATGATAGTGCAACTTATTTGTGGCACTCCCGTTTAGGTCATATTGGTGTAAAGCACATGAAGAAACTCCATGCTGATGGGATTTTGGAATCACTTGATTATGAATCACTTGATGCTTGCGAACCATGCCTCATGGGCAAGATGACTAAGACTCCGTTCTCCGGAACAGTGGAGCGAGCAACTGACTTATTGGAAATAATACATACTGATGTATGCGATCCGATGAGTGTTAAGGCTCGCGGCGGGTATCGTTATTTTCTGACCTTCACAGATGATTTGAGCAGATATGGGTATATCTACTTGATGAAACATAAGTCTGAAACATTTGAAAAGTTCAAAAAATTTCAGAGTGAAGTGGAAAATCATCGTGACAAGAAAATAAGGTTTCTACGATCTGATCGCGGAGACAAATATTTGAGTTATGAGTTTGGTCTTCAATTAAAACAATGTGGAATAGTTTCACAAATTCATGCCACCTGGAACACCACATCATAATGGTGTGTCCGAACGTCATAACCGTACTTTATTGGATATAGTACAATCTATGATGTTTCTTACCGATTTACCAATATCGTTTTGGGATCATGCATTAGAGACAACTGCATTCACGTTAAATAGGGCACCATCTAAATCTGTTGAGACGACACTATATGAACTGTGGTTTAGCAAGAAACCAAAGTTGTCGTTTCTTAAAGTTTGGGACTGCGGTGCTTATGTGAAAAAGCTTCAACCTGATAAGCTCGAACCCAAATCGAAGAAATGTGTCTTCATAGGATACCCAAAGGAGACAGTTGGGTACACCTTCTATCACAGATCCGAAGGCAAGACATTCGTTGCTAAGAATGGATCCTTTCTAGAGAAGGAATTTCTCTCGAAAGAAGTGAGTGGGAGGAAAGTAGAACTTGATAAGGTAATTGTACCTTCTCCCTTATTGGAAAGTAGTTCATCTACACCAATTAGTGAGGAAGCTAATGATGATGATCATGTAACTTCAGATCAAGTTACTACCGAACCTCATAGGTCAACCAGAGTGAGATCCGCACCAGAGTGGTACGGTAATCCCATTCTGGAGGTCATGTTACTTGACCATGACGAACCTACAAACTATGAGGAAGCGATGATGAGCCCAGATTCCGCAAAATGGTTTGAGGCCATGAAATCTGAGATATGATCCATGTATGAGAACAAAGTATGGACTTTGATGGATTTGCCCGATGATCGGCAAACCATAGAAAATAAATGGATCTTCAAGAGGAAGACGGACATTGATAGTAGTGTTACTATCTACAAAGCTAGACTTGTCGAAAAAGGTTTTTGACAAAGTTCAAGGTGTTGACTACGATGAAATTTTCTCACTCGTAGCGATGCTTAAGTCTGTCCAAATCATGTTAGCAATTGCCGCATTTCTATGAAATCTGGCAAATGGATAAACAAAACTACATTCCTTAATGGATTTAAAGAAGAGCTGTATATGATGCAACTAGAAGGTTTTGTCAATCCTAAAGGTGCTGACAAAATACGCAAGCTCCAGCGATCCATCTATGGACTAGTGCAAGCATCTCAGAGTTGGAATATACGCTTTGATAAGTTGATCAAAGCATATAGTTTTATACAGACTTGCGGTGAAGCCTGTATTTACTAGAAAGTGAGTGGGAGCACTACAACATTTCTGATAAGTATATGTAAATGACATATTGTAGATCAGAAATAATGTAGAATTATTCTGCAAAGAATAAAGGAGTGTTTAAAAGGAGTTTTTCAATGAAAGACCTCGGTGAAGCTGCTTACATATTGAGCATCAAGATCTATAGAGATAGATCAAGACGCTTGATAAGTTTTTTCAATGAGTACATACATTGACAAGATTTTGAAGTAGTTCAAAATGGAACAGTCAAAGAAAGAGTTCTTGCCTGTGTTACAAGGTGTGAAATTGAGTAAGACTCAAAACCCGACCACGGCAGAAGATAGAAAGAGAATGAAAGTCATTCCCTATGCCTTGGCCATAGGTTCTATAAAGTATGCCATGCTGTGTACCAGATCTATTGTATACCCTACACTGAGTTTGGCAAGGGAGTACAATAGTGATCTAGGAGTAGATCACTGGATAGTGGTCAAAATTATCCTTAGTGGAATAAGGATATGTTTCTCGATTATGGAAGTGACAAAAGGTTCGTCGTAAAGGGTTACATCGATGCAAGTTTTGACACCGATCTGGATGACTCTAAGTCTCGATCTAGATACATACTGAAAGTGGGAGCAATTAGCTAGAGTAGCTCCGTGCAGAGCATTGTAGACATAGAAAATTGCAAAATACATAACGGATCTGAATGTGAAAGACCCGTTGACTAAGATTCTCTCACCAGCAAAACATGATGACACCTTAGTACTCTTTGGGTGTTAATCACATAGCGATGTGAACTAGATTACTGAATCTAGTAAACCCTTTGGGTGTTGGTCACATGGCAATGTGAACTATGGGTGTTAATCACATGATGATGTCAACTATCGATGTTAATCACATGGTGATGTGCTCTAGATTATTGACTCTAGTGCAAGTGGGAGACTGAAGGAAATATGCCCTAGAGGCAATAATAAAGTTATTGTTTATTTCCTTATATCATGATAAATGTTTATTATTCATGCTAGAATTATATTAACCGGAAACATAATGCATGTGTGAATATATAGACAAACAGAGTGTCACTAGTATGCCTCTACTTGACTAGCTTGTTAATCAAAGATGGTTATGTTTCCTAACCATGGACAAAGAGTTGTTATTTGATTAACGGGATCACATCATTAGTTGAATGATCTGATTGACATGACCCATTCCGTTAGCTTAGCACCCAATCGTTTAGTATGTTGCTATTGTTTTCTTCATGACTTATACATGTTCCTATGACTATGAGATTATGCAACTCCCGTTTACCGGAGGAACACTTTGTGTGCTACCAAACGTCATAACGTAACAGGGTGATTATAAAGGTGCTCTACAGGTGTCTCCAAAGGTACTTGTTGGGTTGGCGTATTCCGAGATTAGGATTTGTCACTCTGAATGTCGGAGAGGTATCTCTGGGCCCTCTCGGTAATACACATCACTTAAGCCTTGCAAGCATTGCAACTAATGAGTTAGTTGCGAGATGATGTATTACGGAACGAGTAAAGAGACTTGCCGGTAACGAGATTGAACTAGGTATTGGATACCGACGATCGAATCTCGGGCAAGTAACATACCGATGACAAAGGGAACAACGTATGTTGTTATGCGGTCTGACCGATAAAGATCTTCGTAGAATATGTAGGAACCAATATGGGCATCTAGGTCCCGCTATTGGTTATTGACCGGAGTCGTGTCTCGGTCATGTCTACATTGTTCTCGAACCGTAGGGTCCGCACGCTTAAAGTTACGATGATAGTTTCTTTATGAGTTTATGTATTTTGATGTACCGAAGGTTGTTCGGAGTCCCGGATGTGATCACGGACATGACGAGGAGTCTCGAAATGGTCGAGACATAAAGATTGATATATTGGATGACTATATTCGGACACCGAAATTGTTCCGGGTGATTTCGGAGAAAACCGGAGTGCCGGGGGGGTTACCGGAACCCCCCGGGAGAGTTAATGGGCCACATGGGCCTTGGTGGGAAGAGAGAGGGGCGGCTAGGGTGGGCCGCGCGCCCCCTCTCCCTCTGGTCCGAATTGGACTAGGAGGGGGGCGGCGCTCCCCTTTCCTTCCCCCCTCTCCCCCTTCCTTCCCCCTCCTAGTAGGAGTAGGAAAGGAGGAATCCTACTCCTACTAGGAGGAGGATTCCTCCTCCTTGGCGCGCCCCAAGGGGCCGGCCGGCCTCCCCCCTTGCTCCTTTATATACGGGGGCAGGGGGGCACCCTAGGACACACAAGTTGATCTTCGTGATCGTTCCTTAGCCGTGTGCGGCGCCCCCCCTCCATGATATTACACCTCGGTCATATTGTAGCGGTTCTTAGGCGAAGCCCTGCGACAGTTGAACATCAAGATCGTCACCACGCCGTCGTGCTGACGGAACTCCTCCCCGAAGCTTTGCTGGATAGGAGCCCGGGGTGCGTCATCGAGCTGTACGTGTGTCAAGAACTCGGAGGTGCCGGAGTAACGGTGCTTGGATCGGTTGGACCGGGAAGACATACGACTACTTCCTCTACGTTGCGTCAACGCTTCTGCTTCGGTCTACGAGGGTACGTAGACAACACTCTCCCCTCTCGTTGCTATGCATCACCATGATCTTGCGTGTGCGTAGGAAATTTTTTGAAATTATTACGTTCCCCAACACCCACCTCCATCGTCGACGACGGTAGCTGACCGGACGCAATAACAGGAACATACCAGGCCCGTGGCTGCACAGGCCCGGCCGGGATCTCCGAGGCCCGTAAAGTTCCCGCCTTCGCGCTGCAGCCGGCACGCCGTCGATGCCGCCGCCCCTGTCCAAGCCGCTCCCGTGCCTCCCTGCACAGAAAGCCGCCAAGTGGAAGCACCACCACCACGCGCACCGCCGGCCACCACCACCAGGTCGCCGGACCGCCACCGACCGAGCCGCACCACCACCGCACGCCCGCGACGGAGAGGAACCAACGCCGCCGCCGGGGACCCGAAGCCGGACCCTAGCCGCCGCCCACGCCGCCCGCAGCCCGCGCCGCCTGCCGGACGGATCCGGCCGCCACGGCGAGGCGCGCACCACCGCGCAGCCGGCCACGCCGCGCCAAGCCCGCCAGGAGGCCGCGCGCCACCACGCCGCGGTGCCCCGCGTCCGCACCGCGCCCGCACCCGAAGAAGCAGCCCGCGCCGCCCCGTCGCGCCGGGGGAAGAAATAGGCCCCGCCGCCGCCGGCGTCGGTCGGGCTTCGCCCGGCCGCGCCCCTTGGCGGTGGCGAGGGAGGAGGGAGGAGCAGGGGAGGCTCGCGGCGAGCGGATCTGGGGGCCCTCGCCGGCCGCCTCACGGGTGGCGGCGCGGGGATGGAAGGGTTTCGGGGGGAGGAGACCACGGGTCATCTAGTTTCAATCTTCCCCCTTCCCTATTTTGCAGATCTGCTTAAATCAAGTGGTACATTGTTCTATTTATAATACAGAAGAAAAGGTCTCTTAAAGCAAGCAGGCAGCTAAGAACAGTTAAACATTTTCATTGATGGAAACATATAAAATAAAATGCAAATAAACTTTCTTTAGATTATAAATTTAGAAATCAAAAAAAAATATGCGCGTCAAGTTGATGACTTATTTTGTGTTAACAAGACAGAAGTAATAAGAGAACAACATAATTGTTTAGCTCGGCAACATTCTCATGCAACTTAACTAACCATAACTAGTTAGCGTAAACCAGATTTAGAAATGAGTGGATGCATCAATGGTTCAATGCAACATGAAATGATAAATAAAGCATAATATTTGCTTTCCATAATTACCTCGCCAAATGAGCGGCAGAACTCCAGAAATTGAATAGCAGCGCCAACATCTTCAGACTGCAGCTTTATACCTGCAATGCAAGTGACCGGAGTACCCCTGGGTACAACTATTTCATCCTTGAGAGTACTGATGCTCTTAGTTTGCACCAGGCTGACCTTCGGCCTCTTGGTAGCATGGACCATTCGCCCCGTCGGCTCCTCCCCTCTCTTCTTTCTGCCAAATAAAAACAGATAAAGAGATCTATAAAGAAGAACAAAAATCTGAAATCCCCCGTGGCAAGAATCAGATTCATATTGCTCACTGGCACACGCTGCAGTTGCACTCCTTCCTGCATTTGGCGCATTCCCAGGCCCCATTCTTCAACACCTCATCCGCAATCAAAGGGTACCTGTTAAACAAAGAGAACATCAACAAACAAACCCAAGCAAGATTGCCTATCAGAGGCTCTAAGAAAAAGCAGAGAGGAAATTATTTCACCTGTTACGCATGCAACTCTCGCAGTATCTCTGGGTGCACCTTTTGCAATCTGTCGCGACCCCTATTTTTCTCTGACGGCACTGAGGAATAGCAACACAGAAAAAAATGAAACAGAAGACCACTGTTTTTTTTACAGAAACAGTAGGACTCTACTGCATACTCTATAGATTTTGGTTTATATTACAAGCGAAAAAAATAAAAGGAGCTGAGGGCTAAGAGGCCTCTAGAATGATAACCTCCATATAGAAAGGTTTGTCCATATCTCTGTTTTTAGGCTGGAAATGAAATGTAGCTTTGTCGGAAAAAAGGCTGGAAATGTAGCAATGCAGGCTCTAGCGAAAAGACATTTGAAATAAAAAGAAATTGCCAGCAGGCTCTACCAAAAAGTCATCTGGAAAAAAGTAGTCTCTGATCTCCATCACATCTTCCCCACACATAACACAGGAGGAGTCCTCAATGAAGAATTTCCTGCTGTGAACATATCTCTGGTATTAAGTCTGTCTTGCAGGAGAAGCCATAAAAAACCTTGAGTTTCAGGAAGACCCGCTATCGCGTATATGTTTCTTTCTGCAGCAGATGGTTTGTCGAGGCTTTTGAAGAAAGCAATGGGGAACTAGCAGACCTGAATATCGCCAGAACAACTCCAGGAATTTCACATTGTATTGTTTGCTGATGACATTACCCTATTCTTCCATGCAAACTGGCAACAGGCTGAGGTTGTGAAGAATGTAATACATAAATTTGAGGGGTGCACTGGACAGTTGTCAAGTTCACAAAAATGCTCGCTCTTGTTCAGTAGAGCATGGCAGGTGGAAAGACAAGAGGAGGTGAAATCCACACTAGGAAAGGTGCACGTCTGAAGAGAAATACCTAAGCAATATTCCAACCTATCAATGAAATATTTACTATGCGGCTCTCGGATAATTGGATTCTGAAGGAACCTTCGCTGAAGATTCAGGGTGGCAGGAGCTGTCCAAGGATACATCGTGGGTGGTCTCTTATTGCCGGATGGTGAACAGTGGAATGAAGGTTTGATAAGGGAAGCTTTCTAGCCAGATGATGCTGAGTTGATCATGAAGATTAAAGCACCGAGAGGAGACCCTAAAGACACCCCTGCATGGCACTTCGAGAGCAGTGGACATTTTTCGGTAAGGAGCGCGTACAAGCCGGGTTGCCTTTTATCGGAAAAAAAAAAGCCGGGTTGCCTACAACCTGACCTGGTGATGGCGAGCAGCAGTAACAATCCTGATGGAGAGTTTTGGAAAGCGGCTGTGCCAAACGAAGTTAGAGCTTTTGTCTGAAGATTGGCGTGAGACAATCTATCTAGCCACTAAAAGAAACAAATGGCGACGGTCGCTGGAAGCTGACAACATTGAAGCTGAAGAAAAATGCTAAACTGGCAGTTTCAGTAACAGAGAATCCACCATTGGCAGGAGTAAACATCGGGATTACTGTTCCTCCAGTTTACCTGGTGGCAGCGCCACTTGTCGACGGGGACGGCCGCCTTGGCGCTGAGGGAATTCGACGCCGCTCGCCTCCGACGCCGCTCCCCTCCAACCTTGGCGCCGGCGCCGCTCCCTTCCGAGGCGACGCCGTTCGTCCCTGGGGCGACGCCTTCCAAGGCGCCGCCATCGCTCCCCTCCGACGCGACGCCGTTCGTCCCGGAGACGATGCCCTCCGAGGCGACGACGTTGGCGGTGGCGCCGCTCCCCGACGGGGCGACGACCATCTCCCCACCGGAACCGACGTTCGTTTCAGTTCCAGGGCGGCGCTCCTGGTCCCGTCGCGATCTCCGGCGGCCCTCTGTTGATCCAGATCTATCGGGGTTTCCATCGGCAGCGCTGAGGAGACCGGAGGGGCGGGCAGTTAGCGGCGCAGAGAAGATTTGCTCGGGACCAGGGAGCGCTCGGGGGATTTGCGGTTAAATACTACTGTGATTTGGAGGTGGAGCAAGGGAGGAGCTGTCTGTTCCTCGTGCTGCTGGAATTGGAAGGCGATTAATGCGACGAGATTGGCAGCGAGGGAGGAACTGCTGCCGTCCATGGCTGGGGCTGGCTGGCGGGTGGCGGCGCGCGTCCGAGCAATGCCAAAGCCAAAGTGGGAAAGAAACAGAAGCCCCTGGTTATTATGACGAGTAGGCCCCAAAATTTTGAAAGGCCCTTTCCCCGCGTCGCTCCAAATCTTCCCTCGTCTCCTTGCCGTCTTCAGTTTTACTGTATTTTTTTCTTATTATCACGAGAAAGTCAAAATTTTACGTTTTGCGAAATTATGAAGCAGAATACACATGCTCATGTTGATGTGTTAGGGCAGCAAATTTTCTGCGGCATCCGTCCACGGACGGAGGGATCAGTCCGTGAACACAGATGCGAGAGCCGGCCATCCAACGCTATCTGCATACATTTCAGACACGGTTTCAACAATCCGAACGAAATTCATGTAAACTGGCTGATTTCATATAAAATGGAGCAAATTCATAACAATTCGGTATATTTCATTAAAAGAAGGCGGCTGAACCTAAACCTAGCTATCCTACGGTGACGCTCGTCGTCCACTTCCTTTGTATTCCACATCAGCGACCATGTCCCTCATCTGTCGTCTCCATGAGTGGCGGAGGGGTTCAAATCCCTGAAGTGAAGGTGCGGTCGCTGACGAGGAAGAGTAGAGCATGGGAGACGAACCGACCCACTTGCATTGGGACACAATGCCCTGCCGTCTTCCATGCCCTACTCATCCTCAAAGGAGTCCGCGACCTATTTGTCGCCGATGCCGATGGATGGGAGGTCAATGATGGACGTGGACGGTCCTTCACTATCTACCTGCCACACGCCCCCCCGAAAGTTAGAGGGTGACGCGTAGATGGCGGCATTCTCGTCCTCGACTGCTAGAGTGTGTGTGGCCACGTCCAGCTTTGCCACCTCTGAGCCGTGCATTGAGCATGCACAACCTCATAGAGCGCGCGCTGCTCCATAACAAAGTTTGGCTTCACCGCGACCTTGGCGGGCACGGCCTCCTCGCTTGCGCGCTCACCGTAGATTTGGCCCTCTGCCAACCAGTGTTGCTCGAGGAGGAACATGTTGTACTGCTGCTCCTCCTGCGCCTACCGGAACACCGACATAGGAGCCGACGCAGACTACTCCTCTTGCGCCTACTGGAACACCGACATAGGAGCCGACACAGACTACTCCTCCTCCGCGATGGTGGTGCCGAAGTGCGCCTACGCCTGCTCCATGGTCAAGCCGACAAGCACAGGCATAGGGTCTGGCGCGTGCCATCATCCGAGCCTGCCTCCATCGTAGGGTCGTCGTCGAAGACCTCGAGCGAGCTCGCCGGCATGCCGTGTTTTGTTCGCCAGATGCGACGGGTCGGCCAGGCGACTGCAAGGGTGGCCATATCATGCTTCTGCTCCAATGACGGACTCTCCCACAAAGTGCTAGACCTTGCAATCATGGCGGATGTGGTGCAAGGGAGGAGGATGTGGAGCTGATGTGGTGTGGTGTGGAGTTAGTCGGGTGTGGCCGCCTTTAAATAGCGGATTTCGGTGAGGAAAAAGCGTTTGGGTGCGTCAATGCGCGGAACCGGAGTTGGTTCATCGCTCGGCGAGCCTGCTTAATGGCGGCGTACAGATGGATGGGCATAGAGAGGGCATGGTAGTTACCTATCCCGCCCCGTCCAATAAACGTCTCTCCGACATTGAACAGGCGCAAACACCGGGGATGCCACACAGGTGGCGTACTCGGCCGACACGCTGCTTCAATGCTGGTGCCAGTGAGATGTCACATCCGCTCTGGGCATGCGTCAATGCGTAGCCGCTCTACAATGCTATGAATGCAGACAACTGGTGTGGGCGGGAAAGCACACTGGAGAGGGAGGAGGTTTTTGGTGGGCCAAGTTAGTCACGAGCATACGTGGCAGTGGTCCGAACACCCGCAAAGCCCCCCAATTTTTCTTTGGTTTGCGGGAAAAAACGCATCCAGGACGGTCTGTGAACTGATGTAGGACTGCGTTGGATGGCAAGCGGGAGTGGCATCTTTGGCGTACACAGCGGGCCAGGTGGCCAGGGCGGACTTGGCGGGGCGGGCGAGCCGAGCGGACACTAGGCTTCTGCTATGAAATCAGGGTTTGTAAGGGCAACTCCAACGCGTTACCGTAAATGGACGTGCGGTTTGTTCGCTTTTTGTCCGTTTAGATCGCCTGGGCACTATGTCCGACCGATGCGATCAACCGGTCGATGCAATTTTCATTGTCGTACGAAAATTGAAGTAAAAAAGGCCAACGGCCAGAGTTCAGGTCAGCCTCCAAAAACAACACACAGTTCATGCTGGCACTTGCCAGCGGCCGGCATAGTTGCCGACACACAAAAAAGGCAGTAGTTCAACCACATCATACATCTCGGCTGTGGTCATGCCGGCACACTTGCCGGCATACAAAAAAGATGGCTCTCTCGACCGTAGATCAATCATCAAACTTGAGCATCTCCTTTTGCATCTTCTCGAACCAAGGCCTCCTTCTCAGGGACACCATGCTCAATTTCACCATCGTGATCTCCACCTCCTTCATCATGCAAGCGAGCGCCGCTTTTTTTCTTTGGTCTTGGCATTGGTGCCTCTATCTCGAGCTTCTTTGTTTGCATGTCCGCCTTCATCTCTAGCGTCTTCGTTTGCATTTCCGCCTCCATCTCTAGCTTCTTTGCTTGCATTTCGGCCTCCATCTTGAGATTTTTCTTTTGTATCTCCATGTAGGCCTTCATTTTCTCCCGTTTATCTTGTCGACGCTTCTCCTCTCTTGTTTCCTTTTGGGTCATCATGCCTTGCTAAGTTTCTTGCAAGGCAAATGTCGCCGCATCACGCTTCTCCTCCTTCTTGGCGTTGGTGTTGCCCCGTGTCCGCTTCTCTCCCTTACCATGGTCCTCGATGGCCTGCGGCCCTCCATTTTTCTTGAGGGTGGCATATTGCTCCTTGAACTTCTTGCCATATTTTATGATCATCCAACAATGGGTGAGGCTGAATGGCTTATTCACATGTTGGGCGTCTACGGCGTGGTGGACATGCGTGGTGACTCTGCCCGTGGTGGATGGACTACCGATGAGCCTGTGCTGGTCGTGTCCATGGCGGCAGCGAGGAGCCCATGCTGACCAGGGCCGTTGTCGAACCCTAGCATGAGGAGGGCATGTTGCATGGCCACATCAACAAAGGCCTTGTTCTCCGCAATGGGGTTCTCCTGTTGGGCCGCGGCGGTTACGGCTTCTAGCTAGTCGGACCGCACCTTCCTCCGGCCAGTGCTCTTGGTCAACTGAATGGTCCACTAAATGTCCGTCAGCTCCTTATTGGGCTGTGGCGCCTTTTCACAGATGGTGCGGGGCTTGTTGATGGTGGAGGCGAGGGCGGCGGCGGCGGGGTTCGACGTGTCAGCCATGGCTAGCGGGCGGGAGGTTTTTGCGAAAGGAAGGAAAATGGGGTGGATGTGCCACCGATTGGCGGACCAGGGGGTGACAAGGGCGGGTGTCGCGCATCCACTCCATGTCCGCGCCAACTCAAACCCAAAAAAGGATGATCGTCCATTTGCGTCGATGCGACCGAAATGGATGCGCGCGGACAATTTGGGTCCGCGCTTGGCCTTGTCCTAAGGCAGTGGATCGTTTCCCATTGAGTTCATTATGCTTGGTGTTCTTAATTCGGTCTCCAGATTTGTAGATTTCCTCTTCTTCATAGGTTTCTTTGCACCATTGTCAGTCCGCTTGATGCGATGTGCTGTATGACGGCTGATTGAAGTTTCGGTAATTCAGTTCATTCTGTTACTGCTCACTTCTTATGACTAGCAATAGCACCCTCATGAAAACTCAGTTAGAGAGCTGACACGAAACCAATGCAAGGGCATGATGGCGACGAGTGCCTGCGTCGCCAAAATTTGTTCACAAGTTGGAGTGATCTACTCGTATCTAGCAATGGAGGGCGTTCGTCCGGTTGAAAGGAGGGTAGAGGGGAATGCGAGCGGAGGCGTGGAGGGGAGCAGCATGGGCCGCTGCCTCTTTCTCTCTCACACACACCCGGCTGGTTCATAATTTCTATCGGGGAGTAGAAAAAGGGGAAAGAAAAACCCATTGGGTTGCTTGGTAAAAAATGACAAGGTCCAAGAGCCAGGGAGGACTAGGTTTTCAAGATTTCCAGACCTTCAATCAAGCTTTATTGGCAAGGCAAGCCTGGCGCATTTTGATGTTTCCAGATTCCCTGTGTGCAAAGGTGTTGAAGCTAAATATTCTCCTAACTGTCAGTTTGAGGACACAGTTTTTTTTGAAAGACCTGGTTTTAGCCGGCTTCATTGATTTAGGAGAAAGCATACGGGAAAACAGCAGGGATCAAGTGATCATGGCCACAAGAGGAGTGTGCAAAACTAAGAGCAAAAGCTACAAGAAAAACGAAGCGGAAAAGGCCTGCAACGAGCTATCTCACGGTGGCATCCCCTGCTCTATGCATGTCGCTTCGGCAAGTATCCATTGTGCAAGGTCCAGCTTGATAGCCTGGAGGACGTCGTCTGGCCGTGGCATTTTTCCTCTGAAGACGCATGCATTCCTCTCCTTCCAAATGTGCCAATCAATCATAAGCAGCATGGTTTTGAAACCTCTCCTCTCGCCGGCTGAGGTGCGTCTAATCATCTCCAGACAGTGTTGCAGAGAGCTGTGGGTAGGCAGCTTGATTAGTCTCATAGCCTTGCAGCCCTTCCAGGTTGATGTAGACATCCAAATCGTCCTGGAGAAGGGGCATTCCCACATCAGGTGCGACACGGATTCTAGGCTCCTCATGCATAAACTGC
Source organism: Triticum dicoccoides (assembly GCF_002162155.2). Classification (NCBI taxonomy): domain Eukaryota; kingdom Viridiplantae; phylum Streptophyta; class Magnoliopsida; order Poales; family Poaceae; genus Triticum; species Triticum dicoccoides. Next base: position 186,934,002 of record NC_041391.1, on the reverse strand, counting down.
AAAAATATCCGTTTGGCCAGCCCCTCCTTTGTAGTCTGTCATTGCACCAGAGCCTGTTATTGTGGAGTAGCCAGGCAAACATCTTGACAGTCCCCGGCACCCAGCATTTCCAGACAATGTTGCTATGGATTGTGCTCGGCGTGTCCTTGAATTGCATTTTGTATGCTTTCTGAGCAGAGTAAACCGCGCCGCCTCCTGCTGTCCACGTGAGCTGATCGGCCACTTGGTTGTCGAGGGTGATCCCTGAGTGCTGGAGCCGCCGCCAGAGGCGCAAGTAATCGGCAGTGATGGATGTTGTGTTGCCGTGGCGGAGATCCCTGATCCACTGCTCGTTGTCCGGCGCAGCAGCCACCGTTCGGTTTTTGCACCGGGAGTGCTTGAAGAGGCTCAAAAAGGATGCACTTAGCCTGGTATCATCAAGCCAGGGGCATGTCCAAAACCCTGCCTTTTGGCCGCCACCAATCCTGATCGCGGTTGCTCTGGCAAACAGCTCCATGTCTGTCTTGTCGCATGGCAAGGGGAAGGCCGTCATGGGCCTCGCTGGCTGCTGCCAGGATATCCATAGCCAGCGCAGCCGGAGAGCGGATCCGAAACGGTGCAGGTCAAGGATTCCCAGCCCACCCTTCTCCACGGGAGAGCACACCACGCTCCAAGCCACTTTGCACTTTCCGTCGGTCAGCACTTCGTCTTGAGCCCATAGGAAACGACGTCGTGCCTTGTCGATCTCCTTCAGAACCCTCTTCGGCACCTTGAGTACTGTCAGAGCGAAGGTTGGCAGTGTCGAGAACACCGCATGCACCAGAATGCGCCGACCTGCTAGAGACATCAACTTGCCCTTCCACCCCGCTAGGCATGACTTCACTCGATCTATGAGGAATTGGAAATGCACCAGCCTTAGTCTTTTGGGGAATATTGGCAATCCCAAGTAGGTTGTGGGGAAACTAGCAATCGATCCTCCAAACCCTTGCAAAACATCTGTCAGCAGCTGGGCATCACACTTAATCAGGATGATAGAAGACTTTTCTTGGCTTAACTTCAGTCCGGTCGCCTTGCCAAAAGAATTCAGCAACTCCAACAAAGTGTCAATCTCTTCCTCGATTGGATTGGCAAAAATTACTGCATCGTCGGTGTAGAGGCTCACACACATACTTGCTCCACGCCCCGGCAGCGGTGCGATCAGTTCTCTGGTTGTGGCCGTTTCCAGCAAACGGTATAGGGGATCAATCGCAAGAATGAACAACATCGGCGAGAGTGGGTCTCCTTGCCTGAGTCCGCAGGCGTGGGAGAAGCTTGGCCTCGGCGAACCATTCAGCAGACAAGATAAGGTTGCGGTGGAGAGAAGCAGGGAGACCCAATTTCTCCATCGCTACGATAAACCCATGCATTGTAGTAGCTCGATCGGATAAGCCCAGGACACAGTGTCAAAAGCTCGAGCGAAATCTAGCTTGAAGAGCAAAGCCTGCTTCTTTTTCCTATGCAGCATTCTGACGCAACTTTGCACATACTAAAAACTATCATGTATGCATTTCCCTTTCTGAAATGTCGTTTGCACTGGTGAGATGACTCCATTCAGAGCAGAGGACAGCCTGATTCCGAGCACCTTGGAGATTAACTTTGCAATGGAGTGAATCAGACTGATAGGCCTGTAGTGGTTGAGTTCAGATGCACCGCTTTTCTTTGGCAGTAGAGCGATGAGCGTGGAATTGAGCTCTACGAAGTTGCTCCCAGCCATCTGATAGAACTTGTGTAAAACCGCCATGACCTCCTCCTTGATGATTGGCCAGCATGAACGGTAGAAATGTCCTGTGAAACCATCCAGGCCCGGAGCCTTGTCCATGGGGGATGCGAGGGTTGTCGTCTAGACCTCGGCCATGGTGAACAGACCGTCCAACTCCGATGAGGCCACTGCAGGGACGTTTAGCATGTCCCAGTTCAGGGTGCGGCTTCTTTGCTTGCTTCGTCCTAGAGCTTCAGAGAAGTGATCGAAGATGATCTTTTCTTTCTCGTGGTGATCCACCACCACTCTGTCATTGCTGCTGATTGTGTGAATGAAGTTCTTCCGCTGGCGCGCTTGCATTTTAGCATGGAAAAGTCTCGTGCTGGCATCTCCTGCTCGTAACCAACTCACCCTGGACGCCTGCCGTTTTCTTGCTCTCTTGATGGCAGCCAGCCCGAGCACTTTTTGCTTCAGTGTTCTCCTCAGGTTTACCTCTGCAGCAGAGATGGCACGGTGTTCTTGCGCCATATCAAGCTTCAGTATTACCTCATTTGCTATGTGCAGCTGCAGTCTAACCTTGCTGAAAGTTTTCTTGCTCCAGATTTTCAGATCAGCAGCCACTCTTGCCAATCTTCTTTTGATCCTCGCAAAGGGGCAGTCATGCGGGATAGGTCGGTCCCAAGCTCTCAATACTGTTTCATTGAAGGTCGGAAATTTGGGCAAAAAATTCGCGAACCTGAACCGCGCCTTTTTAAGGGTGTGTTAGCCCTGGCCAGGATCAATGGGCAATGGTCTGAAAAGGATGTTGATGCCGCCATAAGCATGTAGTCTTGATGTAGCAGATCCCACTTATCGTTGTAGAAATACTTGTCTATACTACAAAGTGTAGGGTCCTCCCTTTCGTTGCTCCATGTGTACTTCCGGTTTTGCATTTTAGCTCTCTCAGCCCAGCCCAGTCTAGCGCCCTTATGAATTTCCCATCATCCTCGTGTTAATGTCGTTGTTGCTCTTGTCGCTCGCTTGATATATCATGTTGAAATCCCCATTGATCATCCAGGGCTCATCCGCCGGCAGAGAAGCAGCAGCAAGCTCACCGAGAAAACCATCTTTTTGTGCGTTGTCCGTTGTCCTGTAGACCGTGGTAAGCCAGAAAGGCTCACCCGCAAGCAGGGGGCTCTACCCTAACCGTGATGGAGAAACTACCTAGATGATGCGAGATTACGTTGACGATTTGCTTGTCCCAGAAGATCGCGGCGCCACCTCTCGTCCCGTGCGCCTACAACACCACACACCCTTGAATATTTGCGCCGCCTACCTCCATCGCCACATCGGTCGACCAGACCGCAACTATGACAAAAGTATTAAGAATAAATTCTAACCATAGCATTAAACTTTTGGATCCAATCAGTCCCTTACGGAATAGTGCATAAACTCGGGTTTAAGCTTCTGTCACTCTCGCAACGCACCATCTAATAACTACTCCACAATGCATTCCCTTAGTCCCAAATATGGTGAAGTGTCATTTAGTCGATGTTCACATGACACAACTAAGATAATGGCAACATACATACCAATAAAATATTAAACACATATCAAGTTCTCATGATTACTTGCAACATGATTTCTCCCGTGACCTCAAGAACGAAAAGTAACTACTCACAAATGATGAACATGCTCAAGATCAAAGGGGTGTTGAATAGCATAATGGATCTGAACATATAATCTTCCACCAAATAAACCATATAGTAATCAACTACAAAATGTAATCAACACTACTAGTCACTCACGGGCACCAATCTATAGTTTTGATACAAAGATTGAACGCAAGAGATGAACTAGGGTTTGAGAGGAGTTGGTGTTGTGAATATGTTGATGAATATAACCCTCCCCAAGATGGAAGAGTTGTTGGTGATGATGATGACGATGATTTCCCCCTCCGAGGGAAGTTCCCCCGATGGAATCGCTCCACCGAAGGGCAAAAGTGCTCCTGCCCAAGTTCCGCCTCGAGGCGGCAGCGCTTCGTCCCGAATGTCCTCTCCTTATTTTTTCTAGGTCAAAATGACTTATATACCAGAAGATGGGCACCGGAGGTGGGCCGAGGAGGGCAGCACCAACCAGGGCGCGCCTGGGCCTCCTGACGTGCCCAGGTGGGTTGTTCGCACTTGGTGGCCCTCCTCTGGTACTTATTTGCTCCATTATTCCTTAAATATTTCATAAAAAATCCTCGGAGAGTTTCAGCTCATTTGGAGTTGTGCAGAATAGGTAGCTTGATGTAGCTTTTTCAGGTCCAGATTTCCAGCTGCCAGAATTCTCCCCCTTGGTGCATACCTTGCATATTATGAGAAAAAAGGCATTATAATTACTCCAAAAAGCATTATTATATAATAAAACAACATAAATAACAGTAAGAAAACATGATGCAAAAGGAACGTATCAACTCCCCCAAGCTTAGACCTCGCTTTCCCTCAAGCGAAAACTGAAATCGAAAAAGATGTCCACATGCTTTCAGAGAGAGGTGTCGATAAAACCAAAAATACGGACATAGCAGCATCATGTGACTTATTATAACAGCAACAAACTTCAATATAAAACTTTTATTATAGAACTTTTATCATAGACTTCTCATGAACAAGTGACAATTCATCACAACACTGAAGTATAAAGTATAAACTCTATTAGAAACCAACAAACTATGTTCTCAGTCAACTTTGCAACTACAATTCATCCTTTTCAGGAAGGGTCACATATCGGAGCCTTTAGGCAAGTCCACATACTCAACCATCATTTAGTCTTCTATGATTGCTAACACTCACAGCATACACATGAGCAAAACATTTCAACCAGACATAAGGAAAGATAGGGGCTTATAGTTTTGCCTCCCAACACACTCACCTCAAGGGTGGTGTCAACAGTAATAACTTATGCCACCCATATTCAACTGGACATATGTGCCTAGATCTTTCCTCGCGACATGATGCTTGCCAAAGGAGACAAATAAAAGGGATAGAGAGAAAAACTTTGACTCTTGCATAGAAGTAAATACATGAAAGTAAAAGATAGGCCCTTCGCAGAGGGAAGCAAAGGTTGCCATGCGCTCTTTTTTTGTATGCTCAACCCCTTAGTGCAAGAGAACGTCACGTTATATTGCCCCTTGTGATGGCAACCTTTATTATGCAGTCTGTCGCTTTTATTCTTCACCATCACAAGTTCGTACAACGCTCAATTTTCCCTTACACTAAATGATCTCACATTTTTGTAAGCAATTTTTATTGCCCTTTTTGCACCGATGACAACTTACTTGAAGGATCTTACTCAATCCATAGGTAGGTATGGTGGACTCTCAAACAAGATAGGGTTTAGGGGTTTTGGATGCACAAGTAGTATATCTACTTAGTGCGGAATTTTGGCTAGCAAAGATAGGGGCAAGCACCACATGTTGAAGGATCTATGACAATATGACTTCTATGTGAATATGAACAAACATAAATCATTAAGTTGTCTTCCTTGTCCAACGTCAACAATTTTGGCATATAATATTTTGATGGGTGCTCACAATCACAAAAGATTTCCATGATAGTATATTTATATGTGAATCTTCTCTTCCCTTATTAATTCTTTCATGTGTTGCATCATTGACCAATGCTATGTTTGTCAATCTACAATAAAATTTTCTACTTATACTTTTCCTTGTGTAATGTCATCACTTACCATAAGATTAGCATATGATCTTATTTCCTTTCTTTTTATTGCAGGAAGAAAGAAAACAAGGCAAAACTCAAAATAAACTTTATTATATCTCGCACACAATTACAAGGATTGATCACTCAGCAAATTCACAAAAAGAAATGATCTAACTAAACTTTTATTCATCTAATAGAAAAAGATAACCATTGATCGAACTTAGTTTTCTTTTGATGGTGATGAAGTAGAAGCAATTTTGTCCAATATATCTCTAAGCATATCTCTTAAGCTTTGAATCTCTCGAAGAGCTTGACGGAGCAGCTCAGTGTTCTTCTCTACTTCAGCCATGATATTCTTATTTTCTGGACCCCAGGAGTTTGTCCCTGCATCACTTTCTCTTGGATGAGATATGTCCCAATTGGACGGTATATGCACACGAGGAGTGTTTTCAAACCCATAATTATGAATCGAATTGTGAAAATTGTTTCGATGTAACCTGTGTAGGGGCCTCCTTGTAGGGAGTTCTTCCGGATCTCCTGGGTTCTCTTGATTTTCTAGGGACCTCATGGCTTGGTGGGGGTTAGGATGAGTGGAGATACCAGCCAGGGTCCCTCTCTCAGAAGCCGAAGGGTGAATTCCAAACGAGTCCCCCTCATCTTCCTCCATAATGATCTCCTCAAATTCCTCTCCTCTGGATTCTACCTGAAGCAACCAAGCTTCGCCTTCTTCAGTGTTGGAGGAGGGAGAAGACATGATGCCTGGCTCAACAGATCTGGCAGAAAATAGCAAGAAATGAAAACAGGGTATTTCTCCGCGATACGAAGGTTAACAGGTTCGGGAGATATATATTGATTTTTTATCTTGGGGAACAAGCAGAACGGATGAAAATGGAGACCGGAAAGTACCCGAGGTGGGAACAACCCACCTGGGCGCGCCAGGCTTGCCTAGGGCGCCCTGTGTATCGTGCCCACTAGGGTCACTTTCCTGGAAGTTTCTTATTTTCCTAATTTTCAAAATATTCGAAAACTGACAAAAAGTATTTTTGCGGATTTTTCGGAGTCCGTTTACTTACCGTATCACGTACCTCCTTATTTTCACGATTCTGGAGTGTTCCGGAAGGACTCTTTTATGTGTTCTTCCGGTGTCAAAGTTTGAATAACATTGCTTTCTACATTAATGGGCGTACCTGAGATATAGTGTTTTATTCGTTGCCCATTGACAACCTTCGGGTTAGTCCCTTCGGCATTATTTATTTTGATAGCTCCGGATCGATAGACCTCCTCAATGACATAGGGTCCTTCCCATTTGGAGAGGAGTTTTCTTGCAAAGGATCTGAAATGAGAGTTGTACAAAAGAACATATTCACCTACTTTGAACTCATGCTTTTGGATTCTTTTGTCATGCCACCTTTTAACTTTTTCTTTGAATAACTTAGCATTTTCATAAGCCTGGGTTCTCCATTCATCCAATGAGCTAATAACAAATAACCTCTTTTCTCCAGCATGTTTGAAAACATAATTGAGTTCTTTTATTGCCCAAAATGCTTTGTGTTCTAACTCAAGAGGTAAGACAAGCTTTTCCATACACCATTTTATATTGAGACATACCCATAGGATTTTTGTAAGTTGTTCTATAAGCCCAAAGTGCATCATCTAATTTCTTAGACCAATTCTTCCGGGACCCATTAACAGTCTTTTGTAAGATTAGTTTTATTTCTCTTATGCTAAGTTCAACTTGACAACTAGACTGAGGATGATAAGGTGACACAATTCTATGATTAACATCATACTTAGCAAGCATCTTACGGAAAGCACCATGAATAAAGTGTGAACCACCATCAATCATTAAATATCTAGGGACTCCAAACCTTAGGAAAACAATTTCCTTAAGCATTTTAATAGAGGTGTTGTGATCAAAACTACTGGTTCGAATAGCTTCTACCCATTTAGTAACATAATCAACAGCAACCAAGTATGTGTATACCCATTAGAGGAAGGAAAAGGTCCCATAAAGTCAAATCCCCAAACATCAAATGGTTCAACAGCAGGTGAATAATTCATAGGCATTTCTTGACGCTTACCAATATTACCTATTCTTTGGCATTCGTCACATGATGAGACAAACTTACGGGCATCCTTGAAGAGAGTAGGCCATTAAAAACCATATTGCAATACCTTATGAGTGGTTCTGTCTCCCGCGTGATGTCCTCCATAAGCTTCAAAGTGACATTTCCGTAGGATTTGTTCCTGTTCATGCTCAGGTACACAACGTCTAATAATACCATCTACTCCTTATTTATAAATATGTGGGTCATCCCAAAAGTAATGTCTTATATCATAGAAGAATTTTTCCTTTTGTTGGTATGTGAAGCTAGGTGGTATGTATTTAGCAACAATATAATTAGCATAGTCAGCATACCAAGCTGTACTATGAGAAACATTTATTGCAGCTAGTTGTTCATCAGGGAAACTATCATTAATTGGTTGTGGGTCATCAAGAATATTTCCAAGTGTAGACAAGTTATCAGCCATGGGGTTCTCTGCTCCTTTCCTATCAGTGATATGCAAATCAAATTCTTGTAGAAGAAGAACCCACCTAATGAGTCTAGGTTTAGCATCTTTCTTTTCCATAAGATATTTTATAGCAGCATGATCGGTGTGAACAATTACTTTAGAATCAACAATGTAAGATTTGAATTTATCACAAGCAAACACCACTGCTAAGAATTCTTTTTCAGTAGTAGCATAATTTCGTTGAGCACTGTCTAGAATTTTACTAACATAATGAATAACATTTAATTTCTTATCAATCCTTTGTCCTAGAACAACACCTACAACATAATCACTAGCATCACACATAATCTCAAAAGGCAAGTTCCAATCAGGTGGTTGAACAACAGGTGTAGTGATTAAGGCTTTCTTTAGTGTTTCAAAGGCTTCCATACAATCATCATCAAACACAAAGGGAATATCCTTTTGCAAAAGATTAGTAAGAGGCCTAGAAATTTTAGAGAAGTCTTTGATAAACCTCCTATAGAAACCAGCATGACCTAAGAAACTACGAATACCTTTGATATCTTTAGGACATGGCATTTTCTCAATTGCATCAACCTTGGCTTTCTCCAACTCAATGCCTCTTTCAGAAATTTTATGGCCCAAGACAATACCTTCATTAACCATAAAGTGGCACTTCTCCCAGTTCAAGACAAGAATTGTTTGTTCACATCTCTGCAAAACTCGATCAAGATTGCTTAAACAATCATCAAAAGACTTCCCATAAACAGAAAAGTCATCCATGAAAACCTCAATAATCTTTTCACAAAAATCATAGAACATAGCAGTCATGCATCTTTGAAAGGTAGCAGGTGCTTTACATAAACCGAAAGGCATACGTCTATAAGCAAATGTTCCAAAAGGACAAGTAAAAGTGGTCTTTTCTTGATCAGATTGTAAAACAGGTATTTGTGAAAAGCCAGAATATCCATTAAGGAAGCAAAAATGTGTGTGCTTAGATAATCTTTCTAACATTTGATCAATAAAAGGCAGAGGGTAGTGATCTTTCCTAGTAGCTTTATTTAATTTTCTATAATCGATTACCATCTGTAGCCCATGACAATTCTTTGTGGAATAAGCTCATTCTTATCATTAGGAACAACAATAATACCTTCCTTCTTAGGGACACAATGAACAGGACTTACCCATCTACTATCAACTATAGGATAGATTATACCTACTTCCAGAAGTTTCAATATTTCCGTCATTACTATTTCTTTCATTTTCGGATTTAACTGACCTTGGTGATCAACAACGGGTTTAGCATCAGGTTCCATATTAATCTTGTGCTGACATAGAGTGGGACTAATGCCCTTAAGATCATCAAGAGTATATCCAATAACAGGCATGTGCTTCCTTAGAACTTTCAATAATCTTTCTTCTTCATGTTCTGAAAGGTTAGCACTAATAATAACAGGATATATCTTCTTTTCATCAAGATAAGCATATTTCAGAGTGTCTGGGAATTGTTTAAGTTCAAACATAGGATCAAGTTTAGGTGGAGGAGGACCTCCTAGAGTCTCAATAGTAAAATTGTGTTTAAGCAGAGGTTGTTGTTCGAAAAAGATTCTATCTATTTCATTTCTTTCATGCATATGCAAATCATTTTCACGGTCTAGCAAATATTGTTCTGAAGGATCAGTAGGAGGCACAACAATAGAGGCAAGATGTAGCGACCAGACCTCAAACAATCTGATCTCTGTGCATCAGTGTCATCCCTGTATCGGTAATGCTGACACGCACAGTACTTGAAGGTTTTATAACAGAGTAGCAATCACACACTTATTACATTGAATGTCTCAAAAGAGAACTTATTACAATAAATATGGCTTAAGGCCATCTAAAAACGATAACAGCGGAAGGCTTGGAAGATAAAGCGAGTCCTTCAACTCCAACGGCATCACTGAGTGAAAGATCACGACCTAAGGCACCTTACTCGTCGTCTGAAAAGTCTGCAACATGAACGTTGCAGCCCGAAACGGGTCAGCACATGGAATATGCTGGCAATGTAACACATAGAGAGTAATGAACAGAATAATGCTATCACTACATGCATATATGGCTGGTGGAAAGCTCTATGGTTATAGTTTTGCATAAAGCCAAATTTTCCCTACAACAAAGGAATAAATTTTATTTAACAATCATGGTGGTTGTTAAACATTGAGAAGGTAATCTCCCTCTCAATCCCAATTAAGCATCATCATTAAACCCAATCAAATTATATTAAGAGTGAAGAGATCCACATGATAATCCAGGAACTAGATACTCAAAACGTCCATAACTGGGGACACGGCTAACCATGATTAGTTTGTACACTCTACAGAGGTTTGCACACTTTTCCGACAAGACTCGATCTCCTCCGTTGGATTTCTCGCACTACATGATGTTTGAGAAGTGGATGACCGACAGTCTCTCAAAAGCATTAGCTCTTTACTCTGGATAGACAGTACCAACCTACATCCCCTACATCTGCTAGCCTACCACTGAAAGAGGTCACGCAACCTACTCAACTATGCTAGAGCCCATAATAGCTCGCGGCTGCACACAGAAGTTTCTAGCATGAATAATCGTATGATCCCTTTGAGCCTGGGTGGCGGTCCATAGGAGAATCACACGGTACCCCGGGATTTCCAAAAAATACAGACAACACTGGGTTCCCCAGGTGCCTCAATCCACCCAGATGTGTATTAAAGTAGCCACCTTAAGTTAACCATCAATTAAACACTCACATCTGTCATGGATACACTCAAACCCAATCCACATCTACAAGCATAGCATAGCAATATAAGCAAACGTAGAAGTAACTCCCAAGGGTTTGATAATAAACAGGACAATAGATACTACCTCATCTACTTCCCAAAACCCACATATTAATCAGATCCTAATCATGCAATTGTTTGAGGATTGATCTAATGCAATAAAACTGGGTAGTAAAGAGGTATGATCAAAGTGTTACTTGCCTTGCTGATGATCCGTGAAAGCTAGAGACTTGTAGTAGCACGCTTCGCACTCCGGGTACTCTATCGCAAACAAACAAGCATACAATAAGCACTCAACTACAAGCACGGGAAAAACTCAAATAAGAAATATAACCAGAAAGTTCAACTTAAGAACTCCGGTTTGCGAAAAGAATCAAATCAAACGAAGCAACGAAACTCAAACGGCGAAAGAAACAAGCTTCGTTGACTAATTTGGACTTAAGTTAAATTTTACAGTAGCAAAATCATGTTTAAGTTTGTTAAACAAAAAGAGGGTTTCGAGACGAAACTCTAGGCGCTTGAATCGCCTGATTCCAATAAACAAGCGAAAAGATAAACTAAAACGAAAATCAAGGCAGAAATCGCGACCGAAAATAATCGCGGAAAAACCCTAGAAAAAGAAAAACTAACGAACAGGCTAACAAACGAACGTTCGCTGTCTGCGGCTAAACGGTGAACAGCGTTCGTTAAAACGAATGAACGAGCGGGCGCTCGCTAAATAACTAAACCGAAAAAAACGAACCAGATCTGAAAAGGAACAGATCTAGGGTTTTGAAAAAAAACGAACGGTTTTCTGAGAATACCGACGGACGGCGAGACGGCGGCGGCGGCTACCTCCGGCGATGGTCCGGCGAGCGAGGCGCGGGGCTCCGGGGCGACGGCGGCTCTCGGGCGGCGGCACGGATCCGAGGCAGCGACGGCGGTGGCGGTTGGTGGTGGTGGTGGGTGGTGGCGGTGGCGGCGGGGTATATAAGGAGGGGGGCAGCGTCTTGGGGAAGGGGGCAAGGAGGAGGAGTCCTCCCCGGACTCGGCGGCGGCGGCGTGCTCCAGCCGGACTACGGTCGGAGTCGGTCGGGCGGAGGCGGGGCGAGGCCGGCCCAGCTCGGCTGGGCCGCTGGCCCAGTCGGGCGCGCACAACTTTTTTTAAAAAAACATAACGTTCCGCCGGAAATAAATCCTAGATAAATAAATAAAAATCTAAAATGCCAAAACAAATTTTCACTGTCTAAATAAAATATTTAGAACAAGATGAACATTTTCTTGGCCCTAAAATGCAATTTTGAAAACGTGCAATTTTTCTAATTCAAATAAAATTGCAATAAAAACCAAATAAAATAATAAATTGATTTTAAATTTTTTCCTCTAATATTTCCTTTATATTGGAGAAGTCATTTTATCTCCTCTCATATATTTTTGTTTTAGAAATAATAGGAAGGAAAATTATCAAAATCAATTGACCCTCTTTACAAAATTTGAGGAAACTCAAATATGAAAATAACGAAATCCCCAACTCTCTTCGTGGGTCCTTGAGTTGCGTAGGATTTCTAGGATCAAGCCAACATGCAATAAAATATGATATGCAATGATGATCTAATGTATAACATTCCAAAAATGAAAATTTGGGATGTTACACAAGACCAATAATTTCATCCTTACTAGGCAAATCTTTCTTATGAGGTTGTTTACTAAACTTGGAAAAATTAAACTCATGAGATTCATCACCAAAGCTAACACCGAAAGTTTGTTTCTCACAATATATTTTAGCATTGACGGTGTTCAAGAAAGGTCTACCAAATATAATGGGACAAAAGTCATCTTGTGGGGTGCTAAGAACAAGAAAATCAGTAGGGTATTTTATCTTCCCACACAAGACTTCAACATCTCTAAGAATCCCAATTGCTGATATAGTATCTCTATTAGCAAGTTTAATAGTAACATCTATATCTTCTATTTTAGTAGGTGCTATTTCATCTTTAATTTCTTCATATAAAGAGAAAGGAATAGCACTCACATTAGCACCTATATCACATAAACCATGATAACAATGATCTCCTATCTTAACCGAGATAACATGCATGCCAACAACTAGTCTATGTTTATCTTTTCCTCCAGGTTTGGCAATTCTAGAAGCTTCATCACAGAAGTAAATAACATGCCCATCAATATTATCAACTAGAGATCTTTAATCATTGCAACACTAAGTTCAACTTTGATTTGTTCAGAAGGTTTGGATGTTCTAACATAACTTCTGTTAACCATAGTTGAAGCTTTAGCATGTTCCTTCATCCTAACAGGAAAAGGTGGTTTTTCAATATAGGCAGTAGGGACAACTGGATCAACATTGTAAATGATAGTTTCTTCTTTAGCTTTTACTAGTTCTTTATCTTCTTCTTTAATTGGTGGGTGATATTTAAACCACTTCTCCTTAGGGAGATCAACATGAGTAGCAATAGATTCACAAAAGGAAGCTACTATCTTAGAGTCAAGTCCATATTTAGTGCTAAACTTTCGGAAAGCATCAGTATTCATAAAAGATTTAACATAATCAAACTTATGTTCAATACCGGACTCTTTACCTTCGTCAAGTTCCCCATCTTCAGAGTTGCGTTTAATTATTTCTAAAAGATCCCACCGGAATTCAATAGTCTTCTTCATAAAAGAACCAGTACAAGAAGTATTGAGCATGGATTGATCATTACGAGAAAGCCGAGCATAAAAGTTCTGAATAATAATTTCTCTCGAGAGCTCATCATTGGGGCATGACTATAATATTGACTTAAGCCTCCCCCAAGCTAGAGCGATATTTTCTTCTTCATGAGGCCAAAAATTATATATATAATTTCGATCACGATGAACTAGATGCATAGGGTAAAATTTCTGATGAAATTCCAATTTCAAACGGTTCCAGTTCCAAGATCTAATATCATCACATAGACTATACCATGTTAATGCTTTTCCTTTCAAAGATAAAGGGAAATCCTTATTCTTAGCTTCATCTCCGGGCAAACCTGCAAGCTTAAATAATCCACAAATTTCATCCACATATATCAAGTGCATATCAGGATGTTTGGTTCCATCTCCTGCATAAGGATCAGTTAGCAGTTATTATAACATACCCAAAGGAATTTCATACTCAATACTTTCTGTAGGTGCAGTAGGTTGAGGAGTAACTAATTGTGGTTCCGGTCAAGGTGAAGATACCCCGAACAAACCCTGATACGTCTCCAACGTATCTATAATTTTTGATTGTTTCATGCTATTATATTATCTGTTTTGGATGTTTAATGGGCTTTATTATGCTCTTTTATATTATTTTTGGGACTAACCTATTAACCAAAGGCCCAGTGCCAGTTTCTGTTTTTTTGCCTATTTTAGAGTTTTGCATAAAAGGAGTACCAAATGGAGTCCAAACAGGATTAAACCTTCGCGATGATCTTTCTTGGACCGAAAGCAAACCAGAAGACTTGGAGATGAAGTCGGAGACATAATGAGGAGGCCACGAGGAAGGTGGGCATGACCAGGGGTAGGTGCACCCCCCACCCTCGTGGGCCCCTCATAGCTCCACCGACCTAGTTCTTGTTGGGGAACATAGTAATTTCAAAAAATTCCTACGCACATGAAAGATCATGGTGATGCATAGCAACGAGAGGGGAGAGTGTCGTCCACGTACCCTCGTAGACTGTAAGCGAAAGCGTTCTGACAACACGGTTGATGTAGTCTTACGTCTTCATGATCGACCGATCCTAGTACCAAACGTATGGCACCTCCGCGATCTGCACACGTTCAGCTCGGTGACGTCCCACGAACTCATGATCCAGTAGAGCTTAGAGGGAGAGTTCCGTCAGCACGACGACGTGATGACGGTGTTGATGAAGCTACCGACGCAGGGCTTCACCTAAGCACCGCTATGATATGACCGAGGTGGATTATGGTGGAGGGGGGCACCGCATCAATTTGTGTGTCTTGGGGTGCCCCCAACCTCCATATATAAAGGAGCTAGGGGGAGGCGGCCGACCAAGGAGGAGGGCGCGCCTGTAGCGACCAGACCTCAAAGAGTCTGATCTTTGTGCATCAGTGTCATCCCCGGATCGGTAATGCTGACACGCACAATACTTGAAGGATTTATAACAGAGTAGCAATCACACACTTATTACATCGAATGTCTCAAAAGAGAACTTATAATATGGCTTAAGGCCATCTAAATACGATAACAGCAGAACGCTTGGAAGATAAAGTGAGTCCATCAACTCCAACGGCATCACTGAGTGAAAGATCACGACCTAAGGCACCTTACTCGTCGTATGAAAAGTCTGCAACATGAACGTTGCAGCCCAAAATGGGTCAGCACATGGAATATGCTGGCAATGTAACACATAGAGAATAATGAACAAAATAATGCTATCACTACATGCATATATGGCTGGTGGAAAGCTCTATGGTTACAGTTTTGCATAAAGCCAATTTTTCCCTACAACAAAGAAATAAATTTATTTAACTATCATGGTGGTTGTTAAACATTGAGAAGGTTCACCCAACTCAATCCCAATTAAGCATCATCATTATACCCACTCAAATTAAATTAAGAGTGATGAGATCCACATGATAATTTAAGAACTAGATACTCAAAACATCCATAACCAGGGACACGGCTAACCATGATTGCTTGTACACTCTACAGAGGTTTGCGCACTTTTCCCCACAAGACTTGAATACATCCATGGTCGGAGAAATGAGACACAGTCTTTCTGAAACAATAACTCTTTACTCTGGGTGGACAGTTACACCTACTTTCCCCTACATCTGCTAGCCCACCACTGAAAGAGGTCTTGCAACGTACTCAACTATTCTAGAGCCAATAATAGCTTGTGGCTGCACACGGAAGTTTCTAGCATGAATAATCTTATAATCCCTTTGAGCCTGGGTGGCGGTCCATAGGAGAATCACACGGTACCCCAGGATTTCAAAAATACAGGCAACACTGGGTTCCCCAGGTGCCTCAATCCACCCAGATGTGTATTAAAGTAGCCACCTGAAGTTAACCATTAAATAACAACACTCACATCTGTCATGGATACACTCACCCAATCGACGTCTACAAGCATAGCATAGCAATATAAGCAACGTAGAAGTAATTCCCAAAGGTTTGATAATAAGCAGGACAATAGGTACTACCTCATCTACTTCCCAAAACCCACATATTAATCATATCCTAACCATGCAATTGTTTGAGGATTGATCTAATGCAATAAAACTGGGTAGTAAAGAGGTATGATCAAAGTGTTACTTGCCTTGCTGATGATCCGTGAAACCTAGAGACTCGTAGTAGCACGCTTCGCACTCCGGGTACTCTATCGCAAACAAATAAGCATACAATAAGCACTTAACTACAAGCACGGGTAAAACTCAAATAAGATATCTAACCAGAATGTTCAACTTAAGAACTCTGGTTTGCAAAAAGAATCAAATCAAACGAAGCAACGAAACTCAAACTGCAAAAGAAACAAGCTTCATTTACTAATCTGGACTTAACTCAAATTTTACAGTACCAAAAACTTGTTTAAGTTGGTTAAACAGAAAGAGGGCTTCGAGGCGAAACTCTAGGCGTTTGAATCGCCTGATTCTAATAAACGAGCTAAAAGATAAACTAAAACGAAAATCAGGGCAGAAATCGCGATCGAAAATAATCATGAAAAATCCCTGGAAAAGAAAACTGACGAACAGGTTAACGAACGAACGTTCGCTGTCTGCGGCTAACGAGTGAACACCGTTCGTTAAAACGAACGTATGGACGAACTTTCGCTAAATAAATAAACCGGAAAATATAAGACCGATCTATTCTAAAAAACAAAACTAGGGTTTAAATAAAAATCTGTCGGTTTTTACATAAACCAAAAAAAACCG
>NC_041391.1:186854666-186916917 GCF_002162155.2 Triticum dicoccoides | reverse complement strand
GGCGGCAGCAGCAGGCGACGGCAGCAGCAGCGGCGGCGGCGAACGGCGGCGCTGGGCGGCGGGGCTGGCAGGGCAGCTCGGGTGGTGGTGGAGGTCGGCGGCGGCGCCATTTAAGAGGGGGGTGGTGGCTTGGGGCAGGGATTGCCGGGTCGGAGTCGGCCTCGGGAGGCGTGCCCGGCAGAACTCGGCGTCGGCGGCAGGGAGGACTCCCTCCCGTGGGGAGGCGGCGGCGGTGCGGGCTTGGCCCGGCTCGCCTGGGCCTTCGTCCTAGTCGGGCACGCGAACAAATTTTTTCTTTTAAATAAATTCCACCGAAAATAAATCTGGACTTAACTCAAATTTTACAATAGCAAAAACTTGTTTAAATTGGTTAAACAGAAAGAGGTCTTCGAGACGAAACTCTAGGCGTTTGAATCGACTGCTTCCGATAAACGAGCGAAAAGATAAACTAAAATGAAAATCAAGGTAGAAATCCCGATCGAAAATAATTGTGAAAAATCCCCGGAAAAGAAAATTGACGAACAGGCTAACGAACGAACGTTCGCTGTTTGCGGCTAACGAGTGAACACCGTTCGTTAAAACGAACGTACGGACGAACGTCCGCTAAATAAATAAATCGAAAAAAATAAAATCAATTTATTCTAAAAAACGAAACTAGGGTTTAAATAAAAACCGGTCGGTTTTTACCTAAACCTAGAAAAACAGCGGCGGATCGGATCAAGACCGGCGGCTCCGGTGGCGTCTCCGGCGAGGCGGGGCGCTGCGGGGCGGTGGTGGTTCACGGCGGCGGCGGCAGCGGCGGCGAACGGCGGCGCTGGGCGGCGGGGCTGGCGAGGCAGCTCGGGTGGTGGTCGAGGTCGGCGGTGGCGCTATTTAAGAGGGGGGTTGCTGGCTTGGGGCAGGGAGCGCCGGGTCGGAGGTGGCCTCGGGAGGCGTGCCCCGCCTGGACTGCGCCAGCGGCGGGCAGGACTCCCTCCCGCGGGGAGGCGGCGGCGGAACGGGCTTGGTCCGGCTCGGTTGGGCCTTTGGCCCAGTCGGGCGCGCGAATAGATTTTTTTAAATAAATTCCGTCGAAAATAAATCCTAGGATATATAAATAAAAATCTAAAAATGCCAAAACAAATTTTCACCGTCTAAACAAAATATTTAGAACGTGATGAACATTTTCTTGGCCTAAAAATGCTATTTTGAAAACATGCAGTTTTTCTAATTCAAAAAAATTGCAATAAAAGTCCAAATAAAATATTTAATTGATTTTAATATATTTCCTCTAATATTTCATTTATATTGGAGAAGTCATTTTATCTCCTCTCATAATTTTTTTTAGAAATATTAGGAAGGAAAAATAATCAAAACCAATTGATTGTCTTTTCAAAATTGGAGAAAACTCAAATATGAAAATAACAAAATCCCCAACTCTCTCCGTGGGTCCTTGAGTTGCTTAGAATTTCTAGGATCAAGCAAAAATGCAATAAAATATGATATGCAATGATGATCTAAACTATAACAGTCCAAATTGAAAATTTGGGATAGTAGGAGTAGGAGAAGGGGGAAGGGAAGGAGAAAGGGGAAAGGAAATGGGGCCGCCGCCCCCTCCTTGTCCAATTCGGACTAGAGGGGGAGGGGGGGCGCGACCTGCCCTGGCCGCCCCTCCTCTTCTCCACTAAGGCCCAATAGGCCCATTACACTACGGGGGGGGGTTCCGGTAACCCCCCGGTACTCCAGTATATGTCCGAACTTGCCCGGAACCCTTCCGAAGTCCAAACATAGTCATCCAATATATCGATCTTTATGTCTCGACCATTTCGAGACTCCTCGTCATGTCCGTGATCATATCCGGGACTCCGAACTACCTTCGGTACATTAAAACACGTAAACTCATAATACCGATCGTCATTGAACGTTAAGCGTGCGGACCCTACTGGTTCGAGAACTATGTATACATGACCGAGACACGTCTTCGGTCAATAACCAATAGCGGAACTTGGATGATCATTGATACATCTCCAACATATCAATAATTTTTGATTGTTCCATGCTATTATATTACCCCTTTTTCGATGTTTATGGGCTTTATTTTACACATTTATATCACTTTTGGGACTAACCTACTAACCGGAGGCCCAACCCATATTGCTGTTTTATTGCCTGTTTCAGTATTTCGAAGAAAAGGAATACCAAACGGAGTCCAAACGGAATGAAACCTTCGGCAACGTGATTTTTTGGAAGAATATCATCCTGGAGACTTGGAGTTCATGTCAGAAGATACTCGAGGAGCCCAGGAGATAGGGGGCGCCCCCTGACGGTGTCCTGGACTAGGGGGTACTCACCACGTCGTCTCTCGATCAGTTGGATTGGGCCGAGGACCCCCATGGCCGTATACTCATGGGCCAGTTCGGACAACCCCTGCCGCATACAAGGAAGACTCCACAAGACTTGGCGCCCAAGACAAGGACTCTCCTAAACCCTAGGCCTCCGATGTCTTATATAAACCGAGCCAGGCTAGTCAATAGACAATCTCATATTCATTACTACTACTCGTGGTAGATTCATGTACTCTGTACTACACCCATATGAATACAATCAAAAGCAACATGTAGGGTATTATCTCATCAAGAGAGTCCGAAGCTGGGTAAAACCTTGTGTCCATGTTACCATCGCTCCAAGACGCCTAGCTTAGGACCCCTATTACGAGATATGCCGGATATTGAACCGACATTGGTGCTTTCATTGAGAGCCTGCTGGGTGTCGCCGCGTTGTGATGGATCTTCAACAGACGCCAAATCAGGTGTTCTAGTTTCTGTTTATTCCGTTTTACACAGATCAATTCTTTTGCAAAAATATCATTGTCGTTCTGTGCTATTTTTTCCACAGATTGAATTCACCTCCGTGCAATGACCTGGGCCAGGCCCGCCCGTGTGTTATTGGGCCTGTGTGGCTCAGCCCGTGTGGCGTGGGTGGATTAGGCTTATAAGCATGTGGCTGGCGTTTGTGGGAGGCAGGGAATTGTAATCACAACTATTGTTTCTTATTCAAGCTTTCCTCTCTGCTCTTTTCCCCTTCTCCAAGTCCTCTCTCTCTGAGATATTCTCCTTGGTTCGAGATCCAAATCCCAGCGAGACGCAGGGAGGTGCTACGGGATCGTAGCATTTGGTACTCAGAGCCGTGTATCGATCCGCTTCCTCTGATCTGAAATTTTTCATCCAGAGCTCACAATCAATCCTTCGATCGGCTTGTAATTCCTAGCAAAAGGTGCAGATCCCCTCGGGTGATCTCGCGCAAAACACCTCCGGTGTACCTGCGCTGGGTTGAGTAGATCCAGGACCTTCCCGACGGCGCGTTCGACCAAGCCCAATCTCTCGTCGCGTATGGCCGCCGCGGAGCTCACCATCGCCGAGTTGCAGCAGCTCGTCCAGGCGACGATTGTGCAGAGCAAGGCGGTGTTGGAGGCGGGCGCGAAGACGGCGGAACGTCTGGATGGGCTGCAGGAGTCCCTTGACAAGTATGCTTCCTCCTCGGCCAAGGCCTTCGATGCGCTGGCCACGACGACCATGAGCTCGCTGGCCTGCACCGAGTCGACGCTGGGGCGGGTGCTCGTCGCGCACAACTCCCTCGATGCGGAGGCCTGCGGACAGGATCATACACCGCGTCGACAATTTGGAGCAGCCGACAGGCACGACAACAGCTCAAGGCCTGCGGATAGAGCCGCCACAAACAGAGCGACAGAGCTCTGATCAGCACCATTCAGGACAGGACACTCGAGGTCTACGCGTGTCATTCCAGCAGAGGAATCGAGGTGAGCAGTCTAGATCGCAGGCTCGTTTCCCTGACGAGTTATCTGATGACAATGACGATTATGAGAGATCACCGCAGTCGCAGTTTCACTCTGCCCCTGGGAAATTCTCCGCACGCATTCCTCGCTCTGATTTCCCCAGATTTGAGGGAGATAACCCCAAGTGGTGGAAAAAACAGTGTGAAAAATACTTCCGGATGTACAATGTTCAATCAGAATTATGGGTCGATTTCGCTACTATGCACTTTGCAGGAAATGCAGCCCTCTGGTTGCAGACGTATGAAGCAATGCACACTATTGATAGCTGGGCCGCTCTGTGTGTGGCCGTGTTCGCTAAATTCAACAGGAACAAGTATTCTCGAGCAATTGATGTGTTCTTCTCACTCAAGCAAACTGAGTCTGTCGATGATTATGCTCATGCATTTGAAGAGCACATGCACAAGATGCTTGTGTATAACCACTCCTACGATGAAACCTTTTTCATCAACAGGTTCATTGAGGGCCTAAAACCGGCTATCCGAGCGCCGATCAAGCTGCAACAACCTAATTCAGTGGATCTAGCTTACTCCTTGGCACAGACACAAGAAGCATTGTTGGCTGAAGATACTTCCAAATACAGCAAAAGATGGGAAAACAGAGCCAATGCCAAAAATTATGTGCATCAGGGCATTATGGGAACAGCACCAGCACAAGATAAACCCCCGGAAACACATCAAAGAGCTCCAGATCGAGTGGATAACCTCAGGGCACAACGCCGAGCGCGTGGAGAATGTTTCAAGTGCGGGGAGAAATACGGTCCAGGACACAAGTGCCCCACAACAGTCCAACTTCACGTACTGGAAGAACTGATCGAGGCTCTACAGATGTCTGAAATTTCTGAAAGTGAATCTGAAACTGAACAGCCAGCCGAACAGCCTGTGGTCGATAAAGCAACAGCAGAAGAAGCATTCATGAAACTATCAGTCCATGCAGCCCAGGGCACTGCTTCAAAGGATAGTATCCGATTACAGGGCATGGTTGGTAAGAGACAATTGTTGATCTTAGTTGACTCAGGTAGTTCCACAAATTTCATCAGTGCAGAGCTAGTGAAACACCTACAGTGCCCAGTGGAAGAAATACCAGCGGCTAAAGTTACTGTGGCTGATGGAGGATTGTTACATTGCAATAAACAGGTTCCTAACTTGCAATGGTTTTGTCAAGGAAACACCTTCAATACATCTCTAAAAGTGCTACCCGTGGGCACTTATGACATCATCTTGGGCATGCAGTGGCTAGAAACTATGAGCCCTATGTGGGTGGACTGGAGAAAGAAGGTCATGAGATTCAAACATCAAGGAGTTAGGATCACTCTAAGAGGAATAAGAGAGAAAGTCATTTCCTGCACAGGCATAACTAGCAAGCATTTGCAAGGGTTACTTAACACTGGTGCAGTGGAGCAAGTGATTCAACTAAATCATATTGTGGAAGCCCCTGATACTGATCAATTCATCCCTCCTGCTGTGCAAGAAATTTTGGCCAAGCACAAACAAGTCTTCACAGAACCTGACAAGCTCCCTCCCCACAGGTCCTTTGATCACAAAATCCCTCTTCTACCTGGAGCTAAACCTATCAATGTGAAACCATACAGATACAATCCAATGCAGAAGACTGAAATTGAACAACAAGTAACTCAGATGTTACAGCAAGGAGTCATCCAGGAGAGCACTAGTCCTTTTGCTTCTCCAGTGTTGTTGGTCAGGAAGAAAGATGGAACTTGGCATTTTTGTGTGGACTACAGAATGTTAAACTCTGTCACAGTGCCCCACAAATATCCAATGCCAGTAGTGGATGAGTTACTTGATGAGTTGGCTGGTGCTACATTTTTCACTAAGCTGGACCTTCGATCAGGATATCATCAAATACGAGTGGTTGAAGGAGAGGAACATAAAACAGCTTTTAAAACTCATCATGGCCTGTATGAGTTTAAGGTCATGCCCTTTGGTTTAATCAATGCCCCTGCAACTTTCCAAGCGGCTATGAATGCCCTGTTTGCCCATTTGCTGAGACATTGTGTGCTTATCTTCATGGATGACATCTTAATCTACAACCCAGACTTGAAAACACATCTTGAGCACCTCAATCAGGTTTTCACTATTCTTCAAGAAAATCAGCTCTTTGTGAAACTTAGCAAATGTTCTTTTGCTCAAACAGAGCTTGAATACTTGGGACATATTATCAGTGGCAAAGGAGTGCAAACTGATCCCACTAAGATCAGAGCTGTGCAGCAGTGGCCCAGGCCTACCGGTGTTAGAGATATCAGAGGATTTCTGGGTCTCACAGGGTACTACAGAAAATTCATCAAAAACTATGGAATTATTAGTAGGAGTTTATCTGATTTACTGAAGAAAGATACTGTGTTTTCGTGGACACCAACCAATGAAGCTGCTTTTCAACATCTTAAGACAACATTAGCTCTAGCACCAGTTTTGGCACTCCCAGATTTCAAGAAGCATTTCACAATTGAAACTGATGCCAGTAATCAAGGCATTGGGGCTGTACTGGTGCAAGAAGGTCATCCACTTGCTTACCTTAGCAAAGCCCTGGGACCCAAAGCCCAAGCCCTGTCCACATATGAAAAAGAGTGCTTGGCTGTGCTCCTTGCTGTGGAAAAATGGAAATCTTATCTACAGCATGCTCCTTTTACTATTTCCACAGATCATCAAAGCTTGACACATCTTCAAGAGCAAAAACTCAGTGGTACCATGCAACAGAAAGTATTTCTTAAACTGCTAGGTCTGCAATACAACATCATCTACAGGAAAGGCATGGATAATGCAGCTGCAGATGCCTTATCCAGATCTCCTGCCCCAATGGAGTTGTCTGCTATCTCCTTTTGCACACCCAAATGGTTAGCTGTTGTGACAGAAGGATACCAGCAGTACGAGGCAGATAAGGAATTACTGCAAGAACTGGCCCTGACTGGTTCTAATGACAAAGGTTATACTCTACATCAAGGAGTGATAAGGTACAAAGACAGGATTTGGTTGGACCACAATAAAGAAGCTCACCAAGCTATTATGCTTTCTTTGCATGACAGTGGAGTTGGAGGTCATTCTGGATTCCAGGGCACTTACCAACGCATCAAGGGACTGTTTGCTTGGCCAGCAATGAAACAGGATATCCAAACCTATGTACAAGCTTGTGTGGTGTGTAAACAAGCAAAGTCTGAGCATATTAAGAAACCAGGACTATTAAGTCCATTGCCCATTCCTAAAGAAGCCTGGAATATGGTCAGCATGGATTTTATTGGGGGTCTCCCCAAGAGCAAAAACTTTGACACAAGCCTGGTGGTCATCGACAAGTTCAGCAAATATGGGCACTTCATTCCCTTATGTCATCCCTTTACTGCTCTACAAGTCGCGCAGATATATGTGGATAACATCTATAAGCTTCATGGTCTTCCCCAGGTCCTGGTTACTGACAGAGATCCTATATTTACCAGCAATATCTGGCAAGAATTGTGCAAACTCACTAACACCAAGATGAATATGAGTTCTGCTAATCATCCCCAGACTGATGGTCAAACGGAGAAACTGAATCAATGCTTAGAAACTTTTCTCAGATGCTTGGTACATTCAACTCCCAAAAAGTGGGCTTATTGGTTATCTCAGGCTGAGTACTGGTACAATACAAACTACCACTCTGCACTTGGAACAACCCCATTTCAGGTACTGTATGGATATCAACCTCGACACTTGGGCATTGCCAATCTTCAGAGTACTCTGTCCTCTGATCTGTCTGGATGGTTGGCTGAAAGGAACCTGATGCAAGGATTGATCCGAGAACACCTGTTGCGAGCTCAACACAGGATGAAACATCAGGAAGACACTAATCGATCGGATCGACAGTTTCAAGTTGGCGACTGGGCATTTCTGAAGCTGCAGCCTTATATGCAACAAACTGTTGTCAGACGTTCCAACCACAAGTTGGGTTTCAAGTATTTTGGTCCGTATCAGATCACTGAACGTGTCGGCGAGGTTGCATATCGTTTGCCCTGCCAGAGACTAGCAAGATTCACCCCGTGGTGCACGTTTCGCTGCTCAAACCGGCAGACCCGCCAACTCCTACTTCAGACACTGTGGATTCTCTATTTCTGCTGGGGGATAAACTGTCCAAACCGGCTCAAATTCTTCAAACAAGGTTGGTTCGTGTGGGTGGACACACACGCACGCAATGGAAGATTGCATGGCGTGGACTTCCAATTACAATGGCGACTTGGGAATGGTCTTCAGCTGGGACTGCAACGACAACGGTCGGTTGATGAACAGTCGAGGACGAGCTGTTCCTTAAGAGGAGGGGAGTGCAACGACCTGGGCCAGGCCCGCCCGTGTGTTATTGGGCCTGTGTGGCTCAGCCCGTGTGGCGTGGGTGGATTAGGCTTATATGCGTGTGGCTGGCGTGTGTGGAAGGCAGGGAATTGTAATCACAACTATTGTTTCTTATTTAAGCTTTCCTCTCTGTTCTTTTCCCTTCTCCAAGTCTTCTCTCTCTGAGATATTCTCCTTGGTTCGAGATCCAAATCCCGGCGAGACGCAGGAGGTGCTACGGGATCGTAGCACTCCGCGTGTACAAGCTGTATAGGCCAAAAGCGTGTGAAGATATACCAACGCCAGATGGCGATGAGCGTCTAGAGCGGCGGCGGCGGGAGGTGTGGCGGCCGAACCCTGCGCTGGCGCGGGGAAGTCTGGGAGCGCTAGGGATGCATCGCCCGTGGCTGCCCGATGTCCCGATCGGGAGCAGGCCCGTAAGCTGGCTGGACAGCAAATTATGGGACCTCCCTAAAAAAACTGCCCGCGCAGAGTACCGCCGACCCCATGCGGAACAGGGCGTAGAAGCCAACAAGAATCCAGATCCGACCCCATGCGGAACAGGGCGTAGAAGCCAACAAGAATCCAGATCGCTGGAAGTACAGGGTGATCCGATCCCTGTTTCTCTTTCCTTCATTATTTTAATCCTTATTCAATTACAAGGCAATCTGCGCTTTTCACTAATGATCTTTTCTTTATGCACTTCCCGCATGCAAGTACCCCTCGTAGTACTAGGACTGCTTGTGTCCAGGTAAAAGGAGCAACGCATGTTTTTCTTGGTATTGCCATAGCAATAACGTGGAGACAAGGATCTCAAACACACAACAGGGAGATTCCTTTCTCTTTGCTTTATTTAATTATATGTGGAGACGCAAAGTGCTACCCTAGTAGCACTAATTAAAGCACTCTTTGCGAGTTCGGTTATTCATATGTAGTCAGACAAACTTTATGTCAGCTTTTGCACTGTCTGTCTTTAGTTTGGCTAGTCTCGCATTACTACCATGCTACCTCTCTGCATTATTTTCAATACATTTTCTTCAATCCTGACAATTATTACTTGGGCTAGTGTTATCTTTTTTACACAGGTAATTTATGGCCCCAATGATTACGCTCGGGGAGTTCATGGTTCATTACTATGTCGTATTGGCGTTGTCGTTCCACACGCCTTGAGCCGATGCCCCGCAGGTTCGGACCAACAACAACGTTGTCGTCGCATCACTCCACCAACCGCGCTGTGTCATCACCCAGGCCTTTATTCCTTTAAACAATATGTCTGCAAAAATTATTTACGCAAAGATGTTTATCATTATTAATATTTCTTCTGGCCTGTGCAATTTACACATGGGCAGGTAATCTACTTTGTGTGCGCCACCTTGGCGAGCATCGCTGCCCCATCATCTATTTTTGTTTGCAGTCAGATCAAAGAAGAAAATAAAGATGATGACGCCCGCTGTCAGGCGGTACGTCGGATCCGGACTCTGCTGCACAGCCTCTCCGGTGAGAAGGAGGATCCAGAACCAGGGGGCCATGCATTAGCCGCATCGTCCCAATTGGCTCGTGTGATCACCTTGTTGCTTGAATTGTCGTACCAGCATGTTCGGTCGCCTCGGGGACTTTGGCATCGCTGAGAGAGCTCTACCTCATCGAGTGTTCGGCACAAGGGCCATATTCCTCTTATGCATAAATTATTTATTATGCTATGATTTTTTTTAATTTATTGTTATTACTATTATTTCTGGCTTGCACTATTTTCTGTGCACAGATAAATGATCCGGGTCAGGCAGCGCTGTCACCTCGGCGTTTCGACGTACCACGTCACCTTGGCTGGACCTGGGCTTCGTCATCATTTCATTAACCCATGCCGGGGGCTTCGGCGTCATATTGCCGGCCTGCTCTGTCGCCTCGGTCAGACTGAGGGTTCCACCTCGCCGCATTGGCCGTGCTATGTCGCTACTTCAGAGTGCCGAGCTCTTCGCTCCGCCACCTCGGGACCGGCTCGGAGGCTGGGACCTTGTCCCGCATCAAGCTCGGACTACGTCATCAATGTCGAACACATTAACCAGCTAAGTCGCTTTCATGCTCAAAGTTTTAAAATTTTAAATTTCGTTCGGTCTGACCAAGCATTATACTTTTTTGGCAAAAGGTTGTTTGTGAAAAACTTCTTTATCCAAACTTTGTTTGTGACACACTAATTCAAATACCCCGTTTACTTGGGGGCTTCCTTTATAAAGCCTTTCCTCTTGCAAATGATTATACTTGTACGGCTTCGTTCCTTGTTCGTGTATTATGCCACAATATGCACCATGTTGACTTAAGCGATTTGCAAGCTGGGTTGCCTTGCTCCTGTGTTTGCCGCTACGTTCCCGATTGTTCGGCTAGGGAGTAAAGGGAGCACCTCTGTGATTGTCACGACCGGGTCCTCCAAGCTCTGACCTCAGACTGGGTGAAGCCGAAAGCTAGCGCTCTTATTGTTTTCAATTATGATCGGCACACAACGGAACTCATGAGTACAAAAAATCTATTGCATAAGTCTCATAGCAGTAATAAGCAACCGAAAAAAGGTATCGATGGGGTACTATTTTCTTCGAAGATGCTTCTTACATTTTGTTAGTAATATAGCATAAGTTCCCTGAGCGCGCTTTGTCTGTTACAGCCTTATGGCCTGATTGCCTGGTTATTGGAAACACCGTCGATATTCTCGACAGGTGGAGTACATAACACTTTTCGGCCCATGGGCGAAGAGGGAGAAGCCGACGGTCGGTTAAGACGCGTTTAAATTTCAGG
Source organism: Triticum dicoccoides (assembly GCF_002162155.2). Taxonomy (NCBI): domain Eukaryota; kingdom Viridiplantae; phylum Streptophyta; class Magnoliopsida; order Poales; family Poaceae; genus Triticum; species Triticum dicoccoides. The sequence continues at coordinate 186,905,994 of NC_041391.1, read as the reverse complement.
TGAACACAGATATGGTATAAGTACTTCAGTACATACAATCATTATACATAAAATTGTTTTACCCAAGTCACTTGGGGGCTCTTAGATTTATGTGAGCTGTTTTATAATAAGTGTTCTTCTTCTTAGTCGTTGCAAAGTCTTTTTTCTATCACTCCTTTTTTCGACGCGAGTGTGTGGTCAATAGCCGGGGAGCCTCATTTCTCTCTCAAAGCCGCTAAAGTTTGCTAAACTGGCCTAATGAGAAGTACTCCGCCTTTGGGATAGGAGGTTGAAGCCGTGGGCTGACCCGCTTGAAGTCTTGAGATAGGATGTGTCATGTTAAAGCACGACAGAAGCACAATTCTTTTTTTTCTAAGACCAATTTTCTAATTGGCACCGAACAATTGATCTAGTTCGGACGTCGAGTTTTTACTGACGTTTTGGTTTTCCAATCCTATGGCACTTTTCAACTATTTGTGTGTTTTCCGCATAAGTCTTGCAGTGCAGCGCCGGACACCTTTAGATATTCGGCAAAAAAAATCTCGGATATTGCTATATATGCATCAGTTTCGAATTGTGTCTTCGGTCAATAGTTGGGTTGCCCGGATCCTGCGCTTGCCTCCTACGTTCCGCTTTGTTCGGTTAGGTGTGCAAAGGGAGAACCACTACGATTGTGCTTCCAGCTCGCATTGTTAAAGCACATCAGTGGAGAAAGCCGAAAACTGACTGTCACAATAAGCGTAAACTGGTCAACGGTTCGATGACTGTATTAAATGACGGGTCATTCATAACATTGGTCGAAGTGTTTACGGCTTGACCTCGGCTGTCGCCGAACACTAACCGGGGGGCTACTTGCTGACCTCCCAACTTTAAGCTCCCATGACTAAGTAAAAGTTATAAAGCCCGCATATCTTATTGCCTCGTTTCCGCCAACACAACCGCCTTCGGGCACCGAGACGTCGGCTAAGGGTTGTTTTGTTATTACGGAAACACCCTGTGTAGCATCTACAAGGGGGTAGAAGCCGACGATGGGCCACTTTCAGATTATAAATGGTCGCAACGGAAGTGAAAATTTGGGTTCATTTAGACCATAGAGTTTGGAAGCTTTTCCCGAACTAAATCCTCAGTATTTTCCTCCCACATTGATCGGAGCTTAGGTTTCATGATCATGCTTAGCATGAAAACCCAAAGAAAGGAAACGATAGCGAGACTATTTTGTTTGGACGATGTTTCTTATGTTAAACAATAATATAACATGTCTCGCTGCGTACCTTTGTTTATAAAACCGTATGGCCGGATTGCCTTGTTTGCCGTAAATCTTTGCCCTCATAAAGGCTTTATAAAGTAGGACCAACACTCCTCGGCTGCTGGCCGAGAAGGTTGAAGCTGATGGTTGGTCAACAAAGTTTTGTACAATGCAGATCCGAGCATTAATGATGTAAAGTATTTGGATACATAGCGTCATTACACATAATTTTTGATTTTACTATGGATATCGATCCTTAATTCGGCCTCCCGTGCCCGCATTAAGGCTCAGGGGGTACTAGGATTCGGGCTTATTATTTATAAATATTAAAAGGGCACATCGATCCCCTGATATGGTGTTGCCACCCGACCAGTGTCTCGGGGGCTACTGCATCGACAATCCAATGCAGAAAATTTAAAGCACAATATAGTTTTCAAGGAGATTATTATCCTCAGGTTGGTCGGCCGCACCCAACCTAAGTCTCGAGGACTTTGCACACCGCGTTTCTATTCTTAAGTATGCCGCCGAGCTGGGAATTGATCCTCAGGCTGATTTTATGAATCGACCTGAGTCTCAGGGGCTACTAGGGTCAGCGGTTTGATTTTTTCTTCAGGTGCATCCTGGATATTAGGCCAACACGCACCTTGAGGGCTACTGGCTATACATCTCGGTAGAGATTACATCGCATACTTCGGAATTAAATTCATAAAAATCAGCCCATGGCCGAGGTGGTGCACCACCTCGGATACAGTCCAGCGTTGGTGCTCGACTACAATAGACACCCCGGAAGCAGTCCGGCATAAAGCTCGGACGCCAGTGGCTGGCTCCGTAGAGGTCATTTCCGGCATTAAGCTCGGCTAAACTCCTTCAACCTTTTTGGAACCAAGGTGATCTATGACACCTTGGATATAGTCCGGCGTTGGGGCTTGGACATAGTCCGGAGTTGGAGCTCGGATGCAGTTCAGCGTTAGAGCTTAGCTATAACAATACTCGTCAGATACAGTCCGGCGGTGGAGCTCGGATACATTCCGGCGTTAGAGCTTGGAAGCGGTCCGACGTTGGTGCTCGGCTTCAAACATACCTCGAATGCAGTCCGGCGTTGGAGCTCGGACGCAAGAAGACACTGCCGCCCGGGGACAACTTCAAACCCGAGGCGTGGCATAAAAATAACAAGGCAATGAGAAAGGCCAGAAACTTAAAGGGGCTCCTGGGATACCCGACGTGTAAACTCTTCGGATTCACTTTGGCGATCCTCAAGATCGAAGATGGAAAGATCTGTTGAACCAGTTTTCAAGACCGACGACTGAAGATGAAGAACAGTTTAGAAGAATCGAGGAGCATCCCTAACTTGAAGATCGGTTCAGGGGGCTACTGACGGTGTCCTGGACTAGGGGTACTCACCACGTCATCTCCCGATCAGTTGGATTGGGCCGAGGACCCCCATGGCCGTATACTCATGGGCCAGTTCGAACAACCCCTGCCGCATACAAGGAAGACTCCACAAGACTTGGCGCCCAAGACAAGGAATCTCCTAAACAACAGGCCTCCGGTGTCTTATATAAACCGAGGACAGGCTAGTCAATAGACAATTTCATATACATTACTATTACTCGTGGTAGATTCATGTACTCTGTACTACACCCATATGAATACAATCAAAAGCAACATGTAGGGTATTATCTCATCAAGAGAGCCCGAAGCTGGGTAAAACCCTGTGTCCATGTTACCATCGCTCCAAGACGCCTAGCTTAGGACCCCTACTACGAGATACGCCGGATACTGAACCGACAGCCTACAAGGCGCGCCCCCTGTCTCGTGGATCCCTCGAGCACCCCCCGACCGACTTCTTTCGCCTATATAAACCTACGTACCCTAAAACCATCGAATATCAAGATAGATCGGGAGTTCCGCCGCCACAAGCCTCTGTAGCCACCAAAAACCTCTCAGGAGCCCATTTCGGCACCCTGACGGAGGGGGAACCCATCACCTGTGGCCATCTTCATCATCCCGGCGCTCTCCATGACGAGGAGGGAGTAGTTCACCCTCGGGGCTGAGGGTATGTACCAGTAGCTATGTGCTTGATCTCTCTCTCTCTCGTGTTGTCTCTGTGGCATGATCTTGATGTATCGCGAGCTTTGTTATTATAGTTGGATCTTATGATGTTTCTCCCCCTCTACTCTCTTGTGATGAATTGAGTTTCCCTCTTGAAGTTATCTTATCCGATTGAGTCTTTATTTGAGAACACTTGATGTATGTCTTGCCGTGTTTATCTGTGGTGACAATGGGATATCATGTGCCACTTGATGTATGTTTTGGTGACCAACTTGCGGGTTCCGCCCATGAACCTATGCATAGGGGTTGGCACACGTTTTCTTGACTCTCCGGTAGAAACTTTGGGGCACTCTTTGAAGTACTTTGTGTTGGTTGGATGAATCTAAGATTGCGTGATGCATATCGTATAATCATGCACATGGATACTTGAGGTGATAATGGAGTATCTAGGTGACATTAGGGTTTTGGTTGATTTGTGTCTTAAGGTGTTATTTTAATACGAACTCTTGAATAGATTGATCCGGAAGAATAACTTTGAGGTGGTTTCGTACCCTACCATAATCTCTTCGTTTGTTCTCCGCTATTAGTGGCTTTGGAGTGACTCTTTGTTGCATGTTGAGGGATTGTTATATGATCTATCTATGTTATTATTGTTGAGAGAACTTGCACTAGTGAAAGTATGAACCCTATGCCTTGTTTCCTATCATTGCAATACCGTTTACGCTCACTTTTATCATTAGTTACCTTGCTGTTTTTATTATTTCAGATTACAAATACCTTTATCTACTATCCATATTGCACTTGTTTCACTATCTCTTCGCCGAACTAGTGCACCTATACAATTTACCATTGTATTGGGTGTGTTGGGGACACAAGAGACTCTTTGTTATTTGGTTGCAGGGTTGTTTGAGAGAGACCATCTTCATCCCACGCCTCCTACGGATTGATAAACCTTAGGTCATCCACTTGAGGGAAATTTGCTACTGTCCTACAAACCTGTGCACTTGCAGGCCCAACAACGTCTACAAGAAGAAGGTTGTGTAGTAGACATCAAGCTCTTTTCTGGCGCTGTTGTCGGGGAGGTGAGTGCTTGAAGGTATATCTTTAGATCTTGCAATTGAATCTTTTTGTTTCTTGTTTTATCACTAGTTTAGTTTATAAAAGAAAACTACAAAAAAAATGGATTTGAGTTTGTCTCATACGCTTCATCTTTTTAATATCTTTCGTGAGAACGATGGAAAGGAAAATTGTGCTCAAGTGCTAGAAGAAGAAATCTATAGAATGTTTGATACTAAATCTTTGAATGATGAGCATGATTTCAGTGTTGTTAGTATGAATTCCTTGAACATCCATGATGCTAATGATATGCAAAGCCACAAGCTTGGGGAAGCTATGTTTGATGAATATGATATTTTTTGTCCCCCAAGTTTTGATGAGCACATTTATTTTGATGAAAGCATGCCTCCTATTTATGATGATTATATTGATGAAAGTGGGTTTGGAAGAGTGTCAACTTTAGAAAGTAGTGATCCCACTATTTTGGAAGATGTTGAATCTTATTGTGATGAACATGAAAGTGGATTTGGAAGAGTGTCAACTTTATTTAGTGATGATTCCACCATTTTGGAAGAGGTTACAATTGATTATGAGAACAAAGTTGCTATCTATGATGATTATTGTGATGACCTGTATGCTATTAGAAATAATGATAACCATGAAACTTGTCATTATGATTTTAGTTTTCAATTGGATTATGCCTCACATGATAATTATTTTGTTGAGTTTGCTCTCACTATTATTCATGAGAAGAATTTTGCTTTTGTGGAGAGTAGTAAATTTTCTATGCTTGTAGATCATGAAAGGAATGCTTTATGTGCTGGTTATATTGTTGAATTCCTTCATGATGCTACTGAAAATTATTATGAGGGAGGAACATATGCTTGTAGGAATTGCAATAATATCAAGTTTCCTCTCTATGTGCTTAAAATCTTGAAGCTATGCTTGTTTTACCTTCATATGCTAGTTGATTATTGTTCCCATAAGTTGTTTGCTCACAAAACCCCCATGCATAGGAAGAGGGTTAGACTTAAATGTGCTAGTCATATGCTTCATGATGCTCCTGTTATGTTTCAATTCTTATCTTTTACGTGGGCATCATTGTCATCATCATGCCTAGCTAGAAAGGCATTAAAGAAAAGCGCTTGTTGGGAGACAACCCAATATTTATCCTTACAATTTTTGTGTTTTCACATGATTATGATACTGTAGTAATCATGTTTTATAGCTTTTCTTTCAATAAAGTGCCAAGTAAGACCTTTAGGATGGCTTACGGTGATAGTTGTGTTGATCCTGCTGAAAATCAGAAACTTTTGCACCCAGTAAATTAGTTTTGTTAATTCACGCAAACGTGCTTCTGATCTGATTATTTTTTATCTGGATTGGTACACAAATTGCTTAGGACTTCCTAATTTGGTAGGATTTTTGGAGTTCCAGAAGTATACGTTTGATACAGATTACTACAGACTGTTCTGTTTTTGACAGATTCTGTTTTCTATGTGTTGTTTGCTTATTTTGATGAATCTATGAGTAGTATCGGAGGGTATGAACCATATATAAGTTGAAATACAGTAGGTTTAACACCTTTATGAATTTAGAATGAGTTCATTACAGTACCTAAGTGGTGGTTTTATTTTCTTATACTAACGGAGCTTACGAGTTTTCTGTTGAGTTTTGTGTTGTGGAGTTTTCAAGTTTTGGGTAAAGATTCGATGGACTATGGAATAAGGAGTGGCAAGAGCCTAAGATTGGGGATGCCCAAGGCACCCCAAGTTAATATTCAAGGACAACGAAGAGCCTAAGCTTGGGGATGCCCCGGAAGGCATCCCCTCTTTCATCTTCGTTCATCGATAAACTTTACTTGGAGTTATATTTTTATTCACCACATGATATGTGTTTTTCTTGGAGCATCATTTTCTTTTGTTAGTATTTGTTTGCTGTTAGTTAGAATAATGTTTAGCATCTTTAGTTTCAATAAAAGTGTCAAGGATAGCCTTTATGATGCTTATTTTGCTAGTATACATGTTGCTGTTTGAAAATAGAAAGTTTGCCGCTGTTGCGAAAATTACCTAGAAAAGTCAGAGCATGATATAATGTTGAAACTTTTTGCATAATGAGATATGATAAGTTTAATGCAGTGGGAATTTTATTTCATAATTTTTGGAGTTAGGTAAGTATTGATACTCTTGCATTCTTTACAGACTATACTGTTTTGGTAGATTGCTGTTATGTTTGCATTGTTTGCATATGTTTGCTTGTTTAATGATTCTATTTGAGGATAGGAGTATTAAATATGCAGAGGAATTTAATATCCAATTTTGAATAGTAATTTTAGTGATTTGTTACAGAATAAAATGATAAGGTTTTGCATTGGTTTATACTCATCTATGTCATGAGTTCTTGTTGAGTTTGGTGTGGATGAAGCTTTTGATAAAAAGAGAAACCATGATGTGAGAGGAATTAAGGAGACACAAAATATCAAGCTTGGGGATGCCCAAGGCACCCCAAGAAAATATTTCAAGAAGTCTCAAGCATCTAAGCTTGGGGATGCCCCGGTAGGCATCCCACCTTTCTTCTTCAACCACTATCGGTTAGTATCGGTTGAGCCTAAGTTTTTGCTTCTTCACATGACTTGTGCTATCCTTGCAATGTTATTTTATTTTGTTTTTCTTGATGTTTTAATACAATAACAAGATCTGAAATTCCTTAATGTTAGAGAGTCTTCACATAGTTGCACAATTATTCGACTACTCATTGATCTTCAGTTATATCTTTCGAAGTAGTTTGTCATTTGCTCTAGTGCATCACTTATATATTTTAGAGCACGGCGGTGGTTATATTTTGTAGAAATTGCTAGTCTCTCATGCTTCACTTATATTATTTTGAGAGTGTTTTAGAACAGCATGGTATTTGCTATGGTTACAAAGTTGGTCCTAGAATGATGAGCATCCAAGTTGGGTATAATAAAACCTGTCATAGGAAGTGAATTGGATGCTATGATCAATTTGTTACTTGATAATTGTTTTGAGATATGGAGGTAGTGATATTAACTTCATGCTAGTTGGGTGATTATGAATTTAAACAATGCTTGTGTTGAAGTTAGCAAGTCCCGTAGCCTGCACGTATGGTTAAAGTTGTGTAACAAATTTGAAACATGAAGTGTACCTGGCTTGTGCATCCTTATGAGTGGCGGTCGGGGACGAGCGATGGTCTTTTCCTACCAATCTATCCCCCTAGGAGCATGCGCGTAGTACTTGATTTTTGATGACTTCTAAATTTTTGCAATAAGTATATGAGTTCTTTTGACTAATGTTGAGTCCATGGATTATATGCACTTTTACCTTTCCACCAGTGCTAGCCTCTTCGGTACCGTGCATTGCCCTTTCTCACCTTGAGAGTTGGTGCAAACTTCGCCAGTGCATCCAAACCCCGTGATACGATACGCTTTATCACACATAAACCTCTTTATATCTTCCTCAAAACAGCCACCATACCTACCTATTATGGAATTTCCATAGCCATTCCGAGATATATTGCCATGCAACTTTCCGCCGTTCCATTCATCATCATCATGACATACTTTACTTTTGTCATATTGTCATAGCATGATCATGTAGTTGACATCGTATTTGTGGTAAAGCCACCATGCATTACTTTTCATACATGTCACTCTTGATTCATTGCACCATCCCGGTACACCGCTGGAGGCATTCATATAGAGTCATATCTTGTTCTAGTTTCAAGTTGTAATTCATATGTTGTAATCAATGAAAGTGTGATGATCATCATTATTAGAGCATTGCCCAAAGAAAAAAAAGAAAAAAAAGAAAAAAAAGAAGAAAGGCCAAAAGAAAAAAAAGAAAGGCCCAAAAAAGGAAAAAGAGAAAAAAAGAAAAAAGAACAAAATAAATGAAAAGGGCAATGCTACTATCTCTTTTCCACACTTGTGCTTCAAAGTAGCACCTTGTTCTTCATGTAGTGAGTCTCATATATTGTGCTTCAAAGTAGCACCATGTTTTTCATATAGTGAGTCTCATAAGTTGTCTTTTTCATACTAGTGGGAATTTTTCATTATAGAACTTGGCTTGTATATTCCTACAATGGGCTTCCTCAAATGCCCTAGGTCTTCGTGAGCAAGCAAGTTGGATGCACACCCACTAGTTTTCTTTTGTTGAGCATTCATTTATAGCTCTAGTGCATCCGTTGCATGGCAATCCTTACTCCTCATGTTGACATCAATTGATGGGCATCTCCATAGCCCGTTGATTATCCTCGTCAATGTGAGACTTTCTCCTTTTCTGTCTTCTCCACACAATCCCCGCCATCATATTCTATTCCACCCATAGTGCTATATTGATGGCTCACGCTCATGGCGTGAAGGTTGAAAAAGTTTGAGATTATTTAAGTATGAAACAATTGCTTCGCTTGTCATCGGGGCTATAGAAGTTGGGAACATCTTTGTGTGACGAAAATGAAGCATAGCCTAACTATATGATATTGTAGGGATGAACTTTCTTTTGCCATGTTATTTTGAGAAGACATGATTACTTTGATTAGTATGCTTGAAGTGTTACTATTTATTTTATCAATATGAACTTTTATTTTGAATCATTTGGATCTGAACATTCATGCCACAATAAAAAAAATTACATTGAGAATTATGCTAGGTAGCATTCCACATCAAAAATTCTGTTTTTATCATTTACCTACTCGAGGACGAGCAGGAATTAAGCTTGGGGATGCTTGATAAGTCTCCAACATATCTATAATTTTTTATTGTTCCATGCTATTATATTACCCCTTTTTGGATGTTTATGGGCTTTATTTTACACAGTTATATCATTTTTGGGACTAACCTACTAACCGGAGGCCCAGCCCATATTGTTGTTTTATTGCCTATTTCAGTATTTCGAAGAAAAGGAATATCAAACGGAGTCCAAATGGAATGAAACCTTCGGCAATGTGATTTTTTGGAAGAATATCATCCTGGAGACTTGGAGTTCACAACAGAAGATACTCGAGGAGCCCAGGAGATAGGCCCCCATACAGGGCGCGCCCCCTGTCTCGTGGACCCCTCGAGCACCCCCCCGACCGACTTCTTTTGCCTATATAACCCTACGTACCCTAAAACCATCGAATATCAAGATAGATCTGGAGTTCCGCTACCGCAAGCCTCTGTAGCCACCAAAAACCTCTCGGGAGCCCATTCCGGCACCCTGCCCGAGGGGGAACCCATCACCGGTGGCCATATTCATCATCCCGCCGGTCTCCATGACGAGGAGGGAGTAGTTCACCCTCGGGGCTGAGAGTATGTACCAGTTGATATGTGTTTGATCTCTCTCTCTCGTGTTCTCTCTATGGCACGATCCTGATGTATCGTGAGCTTTGTTATTATAGTTGGATCTTATGATGTTTCTCCCCCTATACTCTCTTGTGATGAATTGAGTTTCCCTCTTGAAGTTATCTTATCGGATTGAGCCTTTATTTGAGAACACTTGATTTATGTATTGCCGTGTTTATCTGTGGTGACAATGGGATATCAGGTGCCACTTGATGTATGTTTTGGTGACCAACTTGCGGGTTCCGCCCATGAACCTATGCATAGGGGTTGGCACACGTTTTCTTGACTCTCCGGTAGAAACTTTGGGGCACTCGTTGAAGTACTTTGTGTTGGTTGGATGAATCTGAGATTGTGTGATGCATATCGTATAATCATGCCCATGAATACTTGAGGTGACAATGGAGTATCTAGGTGACATTAGGGTTTTGGTTGATTTGTGTCTTAAGGTGTTTGTTGGGGATATGACTATTTGTGTAAGCCGCCCAGGAGGGGCCAGGTTACGCAAAGAGTGCTCATCAAAGGAAGCCCAAGACCAAGCATGAAGATGGCGGTTCAATAAGGATCTTAAGGCCCACGAGCGGCTTAAGCCCATTGCAATAAACCGCCATGATGGCATGACTTGTAACGTAAGGTAGATTTAACTGGTCACCGAGCCGGACTCTGTTTATAAGCCGGCCGAGACTCTGTAAACCGGTGGGCGTCGACCCGGGTATATAAGGGGACGACCTGCTGGCGACTTAGGGCAAGAAACAACTCGTCGAGAACCGGGCATAGCGTGTCTCGCTCCCTGGTTATCGAAACATCAATACCAACCCAACTAGACGTAGGCCTTACCTTCACCGTAAGGGGCCGAACTAGTATAAACTCTCTCGTGTCCCTTGTCTCGATTTAACCCCTTCAAGCTTCCTAGTTGCGATGGCTCCACAACTAAGTTCTTTCACAAGGACATCTGACGTGACTATTCCACGACAGTTGGCACCCACCGTGGGGCCAGTGCACGGTGGATTCGAGTTCTTGAAGGGCAGCTTCGAAGGGCTCAAGGGGTACGTAGTGGGCTAGATGACCAAGAGTCACCGCGGCAAGATCTACATCGACGACGAAGGCCGGGGTCCCGATGCCGGCTCAATTGAGTACGGATACTGGGTCCCCTTCGGCGGAATCCACGTCTTCATCGGCCGGATCAGTGAGCCGGGCCCTGAGTCGGGCAACTGTACCGACCTCGTCGAGACGGCTCAGCGTGCAAGGAAGACCCGGACTCAGCCGGTCATGAGGCATGCCTTCGTGGGCTGCATCCACGGAGAGGAACTTTCTGGATCTGAAGATGGGGGTGAGATGGTCGTCCTTTCAAACGGTGACTCGTCCGCCGGCTCAACAGATTCTTTGTATCCGGTACAAGACGGCGCGCTCGGGGGCTGTTCCGATGGCATCAGTATTCCGGATCTCGATGAGCCGCCAAGATGGGCCGGAATCTTCATGGCTGGAACTCAGCCCGGTTCAAATTCTACAGCGCAGCAGCGATCACGTCTAGATCAGGAGCAGATGGGGAAGGCGGCCCCGTGCGCCCACCGGCTCAGGTGCTGATGGATCTCATGGACAAGCTTACGGCCCTGTTAACCGCCACGGTTATCCCTGCAGATAAGGATGAGCATGACGCAGCGGTAGCTCAAGTGCGTGAGGAGATAGCCCAGGCCAAGGAGGCTTTGGCAGCTGAGGATACCAGACTAGCTGCAGAGCGGGCGGCTCTCGACGCCCGGGCGCAGCGCTTGCAGTCAGAAGCTTATCAGCTCACGATGAGCTTGAATGCATCCAATGAGGTAATGAGGAGGAGACATCAGAAAACACAGTCTCGTTTACCTCCGAATTACGATCCCCGGGTTCTCTTTGCTACACCCGGAGCCGGCCCTAGTAACCCGCCAGAGGCCGATCGGCTTATGACAGCCGGAACAGGAGGACCGGCTCAGCCTCGGGATATGGTGCCGCCTCACGTGAGCATGCCACCGCTGCGTTATGTGCCAATTCCACCCGGTCACTTTTCCAACCCCATGGAGAATTTAATCGCAGCTTCGGCGCGCTTAGCGGCTCTTCCTATGGAAGGTGATGATTCGACGATGGTGGAAACCCGGAGGGTCAGAGAGCTCCTCCAGACAGCCCTAGCTCAGCAGGAGACCTATTCTTATAGCCGGGACAGGATTCATTCAACTCCCCCGCCCTGGGTAGCACCACCTCGCTAGAACCGGAGCCCGAGTTACAGCAGACGCATGGAGTCGGAGGCTTTGTCAAGCAATGCCCAACGGCGTAACCAGCCCGGGGGCTATAACCCGGCACAGGACCAAGTACGTCAGGAGAATGATCACCAGGAGTATCCAATGACATCTGTTGAGGCGGGAGTAGCCACTAGAACCGGTGGTGTCCCTTGCCTGGAGCCGGCTCTGCGTGATGTACGTCTGCCCAAGGACTTCAAGGGACCTCGAAAAATACCAAATTACACGACCGATTTACAGCCCGGGGCGTGGATTGAGAGTTATGAGATGGCCATGGAGTTGCTGGAAGTCAGTGACGCGGCAATGGCTAAATATTTCACCATGATGTTAGATGGGACGGCCCGGTCGTGGCTGAAAGGCTTGCCACCCAATTCCATTAGCTCATGGGGCGAGTTAAAGGCCCGGTTCATCCAGAACTTCAAGGACACCTGTAAACAGTCCATGTCAATTGTGGACTTGACGGATTGCAAGCAAGAGGAAGGCGAATCCACCACCCATTGGGTACGCCGGGTCAAGGAGATAATTCATTCTTCCGATAAGATGGACGCCGGGTCTGCAGTTCTTATGCTGGAGAAAAATTACCGTTTTGAGCCGCTGAGGATGAAACCGGGGCGCCTTAAGCGTGACCTCACAGACATGGGTACGCTGATGGCGGCTTTAGTCAAATATGCCGATTCTGATAGTACCAAGGATCCCGCGTCTGACGATGAGAAGACAGGGAAGGGAAAACGGAACGGCAATGGAAAGGGTCAGCAGCATAACCCGGGGAATCAAGGCGGCAATAAGCGTAAGGCGGACGGTAACCCGGAGTTTGTGGCCAATGCCAACGTACGAGGTAACAATCCAAGACGTAAGGGTAAGCCGCCATGATCCGGCGGGTCAGGCTCGTCACTGGAGCAATTACTCAATGAGCCCTACCCGAGACACGGCACCCGGGAGCGGCCGACCACACATCTATGGAAGGATTGTGCGATCATGAAAGCGTTAAAAATTCCAACACCTTTGATGGCGGTCAAGGATCTGGTGGCGGCTCAGGGGCCGGCGGCTTTCATGGCCTAGGCGGCGGCTCGAATTCCGGTTTTCAGGGGCATCCAGGTGGCAACAGTTAGCAGCAGTCTAGTCAAGGCGGACAGCAGCAGCAACAGTTGGGTTATCAAATCCATCCAAAGCAGCTGAGTGACACACAGTATCATGTGTTTACCACTAGCTTGTGCAAGCGTGACCAGAAGGTTCATAAGAAGGCTGTGAATTCCGTTGAGCCGGCAATTCCTCGTTATTTAAGGTGGTCAGAGCAGCCCATCATATGGAGTATGGAGGATCATCCTCCGCGGGTCGATAATCCGGGTCAGTTGGCTTTGGTAGTGGCGCCTCAAGTTGGTGGATATAAGTTCACCAAAGTGCTCATGGATGGAGGTAGTAGCATCAACATCCTGTACTACGAGACCTTTCAGCGCATGGGGTTGACTGATAAAAATCTGAGAACATCCAACACTGTTTTCCACGGAGTTGTCCCTGGTAAGTCAGCTTACCCAGTTGGCAGGATTGAGCTGGAGGTGGACTTTGGAGATGAACATGACTCCCGAGCTGAGAAGTTGATGTTTGAAGTGGTCAAAATCAGGAGCCCATACCACGCTCTGTTTGGACGGCCGGCTTACGCTAAGTTTATGGCCCGGCCATGTTACGTTTATTTACAGCTCAAGATGCCGGGTTACAAGGGCACCATCACCGTACATGGCAGTCATAAAGTAGCATTGGAGTGTGAAGAAGGTGACGCGGCTTATGCTGAGTCGGCCTGCGCAGCAGAGGAGCTCAAATTTTATCAAGATAATGTTGACCCGGCGGATATGACATCCCTGAAGAAGCCAACTACAGAGCATGACCCGACGCTGAAGTTTAAGTCGGCGGCTGAGACGAAGCTTGTTGACTTTACCCCAGGTGATACTTCTAAACAGTTCAGCATCAGCAGCAACTTGGATCCCAAATAGGAAGGCGCGCTCATCGAGTTCATCCGTGAGAACCGGGATATCTTTGCATGGAAACCTTCTGACATGCCGGGTGTACCGAGGGAACTCGCTGAGCACACTCTCAATATTGATCCAAAGTATAAACTGGTCAGGCAGTTTCTTCGCCGTTTTAACGAAGAGCGACGAAAAGCTATTGGAGAAGAAGTCGCCCGGCTCTTAGCGGCCGGGTTTATCATTGAAGTTTTTCACCCGGAGTGGTTGGCTAACCCGGTGCTCGTCCTCAAGAAGAATGGCACCTGGCGGATGTGTGTGGACTACACGGACTTAAACAAGGCTTGTCCAGCTGACCCTTTTGCTCTCCCCCGTATTGATCAAATCATTAATGCTACGGCGGGTTGTGAGCGTTTGAGCTTTTTGGATGCTTACTCCGGTTATCATCAGATTAAGATGACAGTTAAGGACCAGGAGAACACGGCTTTCATCACTCCGTTTGGAGCCTTCTGTTATGTATCTATGCCATTTGGGCTCAAGAGTGCCCAGGCGACTTATCAGTGGTGTGTGCAGAACTGTTTGCATGACCAAATTGGGCGTAATGTCCATGCTTATGTGGATGACATTATGGTGAAGTCCAGAGAAAAGGAAACCTTCATATCCGACTTAAAGGAGACCTTTGATAATCTCCGGGTTTACAAGATGATGCTTAACCCGGCCAAATGTATGTTTGGCGTTCCTGCGGGCAAGCTCTTGGGTTTTCTGGTATCCAACAGAGGCATTGAAGCTAACCCAGAGAAGATTAAGGCGATTACCTCCCTGGCTAAACCGGCATGCATCAATGATGTTCAGCGACTGGCGCGTCGCGTTGCCGCCTTAAGTCGATTCATAAGTCGGCTCGGTGAGAAAGCCCTCCCATTGTACCAGATGATGAAGAAAACTGACACTTTTGTTTGGAGTGAGGCCGCTAATGCTGCTTTTGAGGACTTAAAGAGACAATTGTCTGAGCCGCCGGTTCTTGCGGCTCCAATTGACCAAGAGCCTTTGCTGTTGTATGTGGCTGCCAATTCGCGATCCGTCAGCATTGCCATTGTGGTGGAGCGTAAGGAAGCCGGCAAGGAGCATCCGGTTCAAAGGTACCCACACTGGCAAAAGCTTGTTTATGGGGTGTTCATGGCAAACTGGAAGTTGAAGCAGTATTTTCAAAGCCATCCTATAACTTTGGTAAGTTCTGCCCCTTTGGGAGACATCATTCAGAACAGGGAGGCCACAGGACGAGTCGCCAAGTGGGCTATTGAGCTTGGGCCTCATGGCTTGAAATACATGCCTCGGACAGCTATTAAGTCTCAGGCCTTGGTGGACTTCATCAATGATTGGACAGAGCTGCAGGCACCTGAGGAGAAGCCGGATAACACATACTGGACTATTCACTTTGACGGGTCCAGGCAGCTAGAAGGCTCGGGGGCTGGAGTTGTGTTAACTTCCCCTCGAGGTGACAAATTTTGTTATGTACTCCGGCTTATGTTTCCATGTACTAACAATGCAGCTGAATATGAGGCATTACTCCATGGTCTCCGGATGGCTAAGGAGATGAACTTCAGCCGGGTATGATGCTTGGGCGACTCAGATTTGGTGGCTCAACAAGTGTCAGGCAAGTGGGATTCCAAAGACCTCCTCATGGCGGCTTATCGTCGTGAAGTAGATGCTGTGGATGGTCACTTCACGGGTTATCAAGTGGAGCACATTGATCGAAGGAAGAACGAGGCGGCTGATGCTTTAAGCCGGTTGGGATCCCAACATAAGCCGGTGCCACCCAACACCTTTCTTGATGTGTTACATAACCCTTCTGTCAAGGTACCTACCGAGGAAGACTTAGCAGTGCCAGACCCGGAGGCACAGCTGGTGGCGGCTCTTCATGTTATCCCGGATTGGACGGTGCCTTACTTGGCTTATATGACCCGGGGTGACTTACCGGAGGATGAGACATTGGCAAGACAAACCATTAGGCGCTCCAAATCCATGACGATTGTTAACGGCGAGTTACACCACCTCAGTGTCACCGGGGCGTTTCAACACTGTGTGTCACCTGCAGAAGGCCAAGAAATACTTCGTGAGATCCATGAAGGATATTGTGGCCATCATGCCGGGTCAAAATCTCTCGTGGCCAAGGCTTTTCGTCATGGTTTCTATTGGTTGACGGCTCATGCTGATGCAGAGGATCTGGTCAATAAATGTGATGGGTGTTAAAAGTTCTCACGACGAGCTCATGTGCCGGCTCAAGAATTAAGGATGATCCCAATCACCTGGCCATTTGCAGTTTGGGGGCTTGACATGGTTGGACCTTTCAAAAGGTCTAAGGACAAAAAGACACATCTGCTGGTGGCAGTGGACAAGTTTACCAAGTGGGTTGAGGCAGATCCGGTCAGTAAGTGTGATGCCGCCACGGCGGTTCAGTTCATGAAAAAGGTGATCTTTCGTTTTGTCTTTCCACATAGCATTATAACTGATAATGGCACTAATCTCTCTAAGGGTGCCATGGAAGAGTTCTGTCAAAGAGAACATATCCGACTTGATGTTTCGGCTGTTGCTCATCCTCAATCCAATGGTCAAGCAGAGAGAGCTAATCAAGAGATCCTGAAAGGCATCAAGCCCCGGCTCTTGGTCCCTTTACAGCGGACTCCGGGTTGTTGGGTGGAGGAGTTACCCTCCGTGTTATGGAGCATCAACACTATGCCTAACAGATCTACGGGATTCACACCTTTCTTCATGGTTTATGGAGCAGAGGTGGTCCTACCAAGTGACATCCGGCACGACTCACCCCGTGTGGCGGCTTACGTTGAGGCGGATAACGAAAAGGCTCATCAAGATGCACTTGACTTGTTGGAAGAGGAGCGAGACTTGGCAATAGCCCTCTCGGCGATTTACCAGCAAGACCTGCGCCGCTATCACAGCCGCCGGGTTAAGAGCAGAACCTTTCAAGAAGGTGATTTGGTGCTCTGGCTCATCCAGGATCAGTCTGATATGCACAAGTTATCCCCGCCTTGGGAAGGGCCCTTTGTGGTCAGCAAGAATTTGCACAACGGGTCATATTATCTCATCGACATTCAAGAGCGCAACGACTCATTTAAGTCGGAGGAAGAGACCCGCCGGCCGTGGAACATAGCTCATCTCCGGCCTTATTATACTTAAGTTTCTTTTTTAAGATACTTTCTATAATGTACATATTATATAAAGCAATAAAGCAGTACCTCTGTCCTTTTTTCCCATAAAGAAATGTTTCATGTTTTCTTTATCAGGTGATGGACACTGCCAATAGGGGATGGGTCATATCTGAATCCGGCTTTCCCTTTGGTCCGGCTTATGATCATATCTGAATGCAGCCTTGGTCACTTGGGGGCTTCCTGTTCAAACATGGGTCGTATTCGAACCAAAGAGAACATAGCTGTCGATACCCGCTTGATCGGCATATTGCCAAACCCACTTGGGGGCTTCCTGATCAAATTTGAATCGTAGCTTAACCCCTTTGGGTCTGACGTGGATCGTATTCGAGTCAGCGTCATTAAACAACTCTTATGTTCACTTGGGGGCTTCCTGTTCAAACATAGGTCATATTCGAACCAAAGAGAACATAGCTATCGATACCCACTTGATCGGCATCGCCAAAGCCACTGGGGGCTATATGATCGTATCCGAATCTTAGCTTAACCCCTTTGGAACGGTTCTCTGATCGTATTCGAATCAGGAGCCTGTGAACATTGCAAGTATAATTATTTTTACTATCATTGAAACCTTTTTGAAGAGATGGTTCTTGATCTTTCCGGCTTTATATTAGTTACTTCAGGTTCTAACAAGTGCCAGGTAAAAACATATATGAGCCGGAGAGGTTATCAAAAAGGGTCGGAGGTATGCTATTATGATGATGTTTTAACTAAATCATGAACCGGCTTATACATATGATTTTTTGATCATGTCCGGGTTATCAATATTTTATAACCCGCTGGTGCAATGAATCGTCCAGGAAAGCCTTGCCTATTTTGCGTGCAGGTTAAAATGGAGCAAGGTGAAGGATCAAGGACACACTTGATTAACAATAAGCAAGATGAATTTAGTACTGATGGCTTAACAAAAGCAATAAGTACCATAAGGCATAACAGACATTAAGGAGTTTTTCTATCCTATTACAAGACTCCCCGAGTCTGAATAAGTGAAGCATTATTCTTTGCTAGGCTATAACCCGGTTGGCGGCTCATTCCTCCGGCTGGCTTGATGACTCCGGGTTATCCTTCCCCGCCTCTCCTTCGGTTGTTGTGTCCTGGAAGGTGGACGAGGCCCAGTCAATGCCGCTCAAAGCTTCAAATTCAGCTTCATCATCTATTAAACTGGTCGGGTCCACTTCAGGGGCAAAGGTATGCTTACGCGTTGGAGGGAGCAGGCTGACTTGGTCATATGGGACATTTGGGATTCTCCAGTTCTCCCTATCATAACCCAGCGAGTACTTGGTGAGATCAGTATCC
Organism: Triticum dicoccoides; assembly: GCF_002162155.2. Lineage (NCBI taxonomy): Eukaryota > Viridiplantae > Streptophyta > Magnoliopsida > Poales > Poaceae > Triticum > Triticum dicoccoides. The sequence continues at coordinate 186,887,590 of NC_041391.1, read as the reverse complement.
TCCCCAATGAGAGTCGCCAGAGGGCGTACGACTTTAACACAGGCAGTGAAGTCGTGTTCGCCAAAAGTAGTATCGTCCTCCTTAAGACTTGGATATCCAAGAGAGAGGTCAGAAAGGTCAAGCTCTGGCACCCATGCTTTTGCCCGACTCAACGCAGCCACGGCTACGGCTCTTGCGGATGCCCGCCTTAAGTCTTGAATGCGTTGAGGTAGCACCGACAGATGTCTCAACATGTCTTGCAGAAGCCGGGGAGAGGTATTTGATAAAGCCACAGCGGTCAACGCACGCTGTGACCCGGAGTATAGCTGTTCTACCAAGGTGTACACTGCCTTAAGTTTGACAAGCATATCTTCCTTCAGATTGGTACTCCTGGAGCCTGCATGTTCACAGGTATAATAGTAAGCCGGAGGCAACTATTATGATAACTCTTGAAGGATTACAATATTTACGGGCGGCTTACCAAAGATAGCTGAGACCATTTGGGAGATGTGCTGCTTTAAGTCGAACAGCTCATTTGTTGCCGCAGCAAGAGATGCCTCCGCTGTTTCAGCCCGGGTCACCAGTGAAGCCCTCTCATCCACCCAAGCCTTCTTTTCCGATTCAAATTTTTTTCAGCTTCTCTTGTTCAGAGATACTGAATTCAAACTTGGATTTGGCTTTCTGAGCTTCGAGCTCTTGGGTTTTTAACTGGCTCTTCAACTCAGCAATCTCTGCCTCAAATTGACTTACGGTGGCCTGCATTTGACATCAGGTTATGGTAAGAATCTTGGTAAGATAACATTTAAGTCCCAAGTATTTTACAAGTAAAGAAACTTGGCACTTGGGGGCTAATGTATGTTTAAAGAATTTTTAGTCTATTTTACCAAGTTACACATATTAAGTCTCAAGCACTTTACAAGTAAAGGTACTTGACACTTGGGGGCTAATGTAACCCAAATTTAAAGTTTCATGTTATCTCCGGGTTAAACATATTCAGTTTAAACCGGACAAAACTAATAGCTAGCAGATTCTTAAGTCTACAGCATATTCTCATAAGCAATAGACTTGGGGGCTGGTACAGAAAGTAAGGTTCAAAGTGAAAGCTTAATTTTACCTCAGATTTATGCTGTATTTGCTTCACCATGTCAATTTCCAGGTAACGACTACTGTGTACTTGGTTCAGATAGCCCGAGACTATATCACCAATACTTAGGTGAGAGTAATTAGTGATGTCTTGTTTTGACTTCCGGCGCTGGGAAAACTCTTCCTTGGCGGTGCATTGGGCAAGGGTAGTAGGCCGGCCCGGTTCAACGTATTGACTCTTCACAATTTCAACCTCCGAGTCAACCGTCTTGGCCGGGCTAGGACTTTCCGGGTCATCCGAGTTGGGAATCACGTCCTCTGTAGGCGGGTCAGAAGATGGCTCCGGAATGTCAAAAGCCGGTTCAGACGGTGGCTGATGAGCGGAGCTGTCTGGAATGGATGAGTCAAGCACCGGTTCAGTAACCACCGGGTCTTGGGACGACTTATTCTTCTTTGCCCTCTTGCTGGGCTTTACTTGCCCACTGTCAATCAAAGTGGAAGGATAAGTATCAAAGCATAAGTATGGATAAATTCAAAGTAAGAAAGGTTATATTACCCGGGAGCCGTTTTGAAAGCCGACATGTTCGATTGCATTGACTCATCAGAAGAAGGGAAGGTATCCTGATAGTTGGAGTCAGATGAATTGAGAGGTTGGCGAATCAAACCCATCAAGGGTAAAACAAAACGTAAGTCAGAGATAACCTCAGTACGACGCTTCCTGGTTACATCGGGTAAGCCGGAGGAAAGCTCTATGTCCTGGTTGGCCCGAGTCTATCGCCGGTTCTCAAGCTGCTGTTGCTTCAAAAGAAATTGAGGATCTTGGTAAGCGAGAGGGTGTGAAAACCTTACTTTCCGGGTCACCCTTCGGATTCTTTGTGTTGGCAAAGGCTCTGAGTCGGAGGAAATTATAGTTACCTCTTTGCCAGCTACTTAACTGTTCCCAGTATCCTCCTGAAAGGATCAAATGTCAGTAAGATAACTGCAAAGGAGTTAAAGAAAATCAAAAAAGATTACCTCTTCTTCATCTGACGAAGAGTCGTCCAATTTAAGCATGTCAGAGGCGCTGGGTTTCTTCTTTTTAGAGGTGCCCATCCTGGCGGCTTTCCTTTCGGTCTTCTTGGCCGCCCGGGCCAGTTTTGCAGCCTCATGGTCATACTTGACCCTCCAGAAATTATCATCGGCCTGTGGAAAAGACAAAGAATCATAAGTACCAGAAGGTAACATATTAAAGAGTATTTGTGAAGACTAGTAACTTACTGCAGGAGCCGGATTCTTCTTGCAGAAGGGAAGCAAACTAAAAGTATTACTAGTTACAATGCCTTCCTTCAATAGTGATTGGACTGTAGCATCTACCGCATCGTCTGGTAAGTCCTCGGGATTATGACGCATTGAGTCGTCCTTTTCACCTGTATAAGTACACATTAAGCCGGAGCGGTGGCTTAATGGTAGTATCCGCCAGGTGACCCATACCCGGACCAAATCAATGCCAGTTAACCCATTGCCTAAGAGGGCCTTGATCTTTCTGATGGTGGGGTTAAGAGGCAGGCGCTCAACAGTAGTTAATTTGTCCGGCAGAGGATGATTGGACTCAAGATGCAGGGCGCGAAAGCCGGGCAGTGGCTTCTCGTTAGCCGGAGAGGTATCTTGGCAGTAGAACCATGTCTGGTTCCAGTCTTTGGGGTGACTCGGCAGCTCAGCGTAAGGAAAAAGGCAGTCTCTCCGCCGCTGGATTGAGATGCCGCCAAGCTCAAGACTAGGCCCGTTGGCGCGTTCATTCTGCCGGTTCAAGTAAAAAAGCTCTCTGAACAGTAGCAAGCTTGGTTCCTCTCCTAAGTAAACCTCGCAGAAGACTTGGAAATTGCACAGATTGGACACGGAATTGGGTCCAATGTCTTGAGGCCTCAGGTCAAAGAAATTCAGAACTTCCCTGAAAATTTTTGAGCCGGGAGGGGCAAATCCCCGGTTCATGTGGTCTGTGAAAACTACTACCTCTCCGTCTTTGGGTTGAGGTATCTCTTCAGACGGGTGAGGGGCACGATAGGACATGACCTCCTTTTTTGGCAGATGGCCAGACGCTACAAACTCGACAAGTTTGCTTTTAGTGACTGTGGATGAAACCTAGTTGCAAGTCACAGGGGCCTTAGCTGCCTTAGGAGCCATAACGGTAGTGGCCTACGACAAAGTAAAAGGTTCCGGTTCAAATTTAACCCGGGAGAAATATTCAAATTTATTCAAAATGGCGGCTTAAGCAAGGGGCCTAATGATATAAGGGTGATTGTGCAGTAAAGTTTAAGCCGCCATCAGGATCAACAGTCATTCAAGGATTTTTAAACCGGACACCTGGACAGTGGTGATAAAAGTAAGTTTTCCAGAAGAAGCTTTCCGGGTGATAGAAACAAGTTTCACGCACAACAGCCTTTATTATGGATCAAAATATTGTTCTGAAGGAGAAAAATTTCTACACCTAGAAGCAGGGCAGAGAAGTTCATGCATTCAAAGGAGGTCTCCAAACAAGAAAAATGAGATCTATTTCTATACAAGATCAACACAAAACAACTACTGCAGCATTTCTGCAAGGTTTTTACAATCTAAACAGGCTGTGGAAGTGCAAACTAGCAAGGATCTGCATCGGGTGGTGATGAACCCAATGAACACAGCAGAGCTTCAAGATAGATCTAGGAAAGGGAACTCACGGAGGAGGATGAACCACGGAGGCTCGTCGTCGATCTCTGATTACAGTCAGGTTGATGCAGCGGCCTGAGTTGATGAAGACGAGGGGTCGATGGAAACGGCGGCGGAGCTTGAGCGGCAGAGAAGAGAGAAAGAAGACGACTGGAAGGGTGAAAAGGAAAAGACCCAAGTCGTGGTTATTTATAGGAATAAGATAACTGAGACAGTGCGGGAAACAAGGAGATAACAATTATTATCCAGTGGCCCCGATGCCTCGATTTTCGAAACAGTCAGTAAAGAAGAGATCCGTTGAAGGATTCGGCGGAATAAAAAATGAGTTAAAGGGAGGATGACGTCACGCCGGGTTAAGATGGATCCAACAGATGACGTCATGGCGGGTTAACAAAAACCATCTGTATAGTCAGAAGACTGAAGATTTAATTATTTACAAATATTTTTTAGATTGACATGAACAGGTTCAAATCAATCCGGGGCCTAATGTTGGGGATCTGACTATTTGTGTAAGCCGCCCAGGAGGGGCCAGGTTACGCAAAGAGTGCTCATGAGAGGAAGCCCAAGACCAAGCATGAAGATGGCGGTTCAATAAGGAGATTAAGGCCCATGGCGGCTTAAGCCCATTGTAATAAACCGCCATGATGGCATGACTTGTAACGTAAGGTAGATTTAACTGGTCACCGAGCCGGACTCTGTTTATAAGTCGGCCGGGACTCTGTAAGCCGGTGGGCGTCGACCCGTGTATATAAGGGGACGACCTGCTGGCGACTTAGGGCAAGAAACAACTCATCGAGAACCGGGCATAGCGTGTCTCACTCCCTGGTTATCGAAACATCAATACCAACCCAACTAGACGTAGGCCTTACCTTCACCATAAGGGGCCGAACTAGTATAAACTCTCTCGTGTCCCTTGTCCCGATTTAACCCCTTCCAGCTTCCTAGTTGCGATGGCTCCACAACTAAGTTCTTTCACAAGGACATCTGACGTGACTATTCCACGACAGTGTTATTCTAGTACGAACTCTTGAATAGATTGATCCGGAAGAATAACTTTGAGGTGGTTTCGTACCCTACCATAATCTCTTCGCTTGTTCTCCGCTATTAGTGGCTTTGGAGTGACTCTTTGTTGCATGTTGAGGGATTGTTATATGATCTATCTATGTTATTATTTTTGAGAGAACTTGCACTAGTGAAAGTATGAACCCTATGCCTTGTTTCCTATCATTGCAATACCGTTTACGCTCACTTTTATCATTAGTTACCTTGCTGTTTTTATTATTTCAGATTACAAATACCTTTATCTACTATCCATATTGCACTTCTATCACTATCTCTTCGCCGAACTAGTGCACCTATACAATTTACCATTGTATTGGGTGTGTTGGGGACACAAGAGACTCCTTGTTATTTGGTTGCAGGGTTGTTTGAGAGAGACCATCTTCATCCTACGCCTCCTACGGATTGATAAACCTTAGGTCATCCACTTGAGGGAAATTTGCTACTGTCCTACAAACCTGTGCACTTGCAGGCCCAACAACGTCTACAAGAAGAAGGTTGTGTAGTAGACATCACTCATATTGGCTCCTACATATTCTACGAAGATCTTTATCGGTCAAACCGCATAACAACATACGTTGTTCCCTTTGTCATCGGTATGTTACTTGCCCGAGATTCGATCGTCGGTATCTCAATACCTAGCTCAATATCGTTACCGGCAAGTCTCGTTACTCGTTCCGTAATGCTTCATCCCGCAACTAACTCATTAGTCACATTGCTTGCAAGGCTTATAGTGATGTGCATTACCGAGAGGGCCCAGAGATACCTCTCCAACAATCGGTTTGACAAATACAAATCTCGATCTACGCCAACTCAACAAATAACACCAGAAACACCTGTAGAGCACCTTTATAATCACCAAGTTACATTGTGACGTTTGGTAGCACACAAAGTGTTCCTCCGGTAATCGGGAGTTGCATAATCTCATAGTCATAGGAACATGTATAAGTCATGAAGAAAGCAATAACAGTAAACTAAAACGATCAAATGCTAAGCTAACGGAATGGGTCAAGTCAATCACATCATTCTCCCAATGATGTGATCGCGTTTATCAAATGACAACTCATGTCAATGGTTAGGAAACCTTAACCATCTTTGATTAACGAGCTAGTCAAGTAGAGGCATACTAGTGACACTATGTTTGTCTATGTATTCACACATGTATCATGTTTCCGGTTAAGACAGTTCTAGCATGAATAATAAACATTTTATCATGAAATAAGGAAATAAATAATAACTTTATTATTGCCTCTAGGGCATATTTCCTTGAGTCTCCCACTTGCACTAGAGTCAATAATCTAGATTACACAGTAATGATTCTAACACCTATGGAGTCTAGGTGCTGATCCTGTTTTGCTTATGAGAGAGGCTTAGTCAATGGGTCTGCAACATTCAGATCCGTCTGTATCTTGCAAATCTCTATGTCTCCCACCTGGACTTGATCACGGATGGAATTGAAGCGCCTCTTGATGTGTTTGGTTCTCTTGTGAAATCTGGATTCCTTTGCCAAGGCAATTGCACCAGTATTGTCACAAAAGATTTTCATTGGACCCGATGCACTAGGTATGACACCTAGATCGGATATGAACTCCTTCATCCAGACTCCTTAATTTGCTGCTTTCGAAGCAGCTATGTACTCCGCTTCACACGTAGATCCCGCCACGACGATTTGTTTAGAACTGCACCAAGTGACAACTCCACCATTCAATATAAACACGTGTCCATTTTGCGATTTAGAATCGTCCGGATCAGTGTCAAAGCTTGCATCTACGTAACCATTTACGATGAGCTCTTTGTCACCTCTATAAACAAGAAACATATCCTTAGTCCTTTTTAGGTATTTCAGGATGTTCTTGACCGCTGTCAAGTGATCCACTCATGGATTACTTTGGTACCTCCCTGCTAAACTAATAGCAAGGCACATCAGGTCTGCTACACAACATTGCATACATGATAGAGTCTATGGCTGAAGCATAGGGAACATTTTTCATTTTCTCTCTATCTTCTGCAGTGGTCGGGCATTGACTCTGACTCAACTTCACACCTTGTAACACAGGCAAGAACCCTTTCTTTGCTTGATCCATTTTGAACTTTTTCAAAACTTTATCAAGGTATGTGCTTTGTGAAAGTCCAATTAAGCGTCTTGATCTATCTCTATAGATCTTGATGCCCAATATATAAGCAGCTTCACCGAGCTCTTTCATTGAAAAACTCTTATTCAAGTATCCTTTTATGCTATACAGAAATTATGTATCATTTCCAATCAACAATATATCATCCACATGTAATATTAGAAATGCTACAGATCTCCCACTCACTTTCTTGTAAATACAGGCTTCTCCAAAAGTCTGTATAAAACCATATGCTTTGATCACACTATCAAAACGTTTATTCCAACTCCGAGAGGCTTGCACCAGTCCATAAATGGATCGCTGGAGCTTGCACACTTTGTTAGCACCTTTTGGATCGACAAAACCTTTTGGTTGCATCATATACAACTCTTCTTCTAGAAATCCATTCAGGAATGCATTTTTGACATCCATTTGCCAAATTTCATAATCATAAAATGCGGCAATTGCTAACATGATTCGGACGGACTTAAGCATCGCTATGGGTGAGAAGGTCTCATTGTAGTCAACTCCTTGAACTTGTCGAAAACCTTTCACAACAAGTCAAGCTTTGTAGACAGTAACATTACCGTCAGCGTCAGACTTCTTGAAGATCCATTTATTCTCGATGGCTTGCCGATCATCGGGCAAGTCAACCAAAGTCCACACTTTGTTCTCATACATGGGTCCCATCTCAGATTTCATGGCCTCAAGCCATTTTGCGGAATCTGGGCTCATCATCGCTTATTCGTAGTTCGTAGGTTCGCCATGGTCAAGTAACATGATCTCCAGAATAGGATTACTGTGCCTCTCTGGTGCAGATCTTATTCTGGTTGACCTACGAGGTTCGGTAGTAACTTGATCTGAAGTTTCTTGATCAATATCATTAGCTTCCTCACTAATTGGTGTAGGTGTCACAGGAACCAGTTTTTGTGATGAACTACTTTCCAATAAGGGAGCAGGTACAGTTAACTCATCAAGTTCTACTCTCCTCCCACTCACTTCTTTCGAGAGAAACTCCTTCTCTAGAAAGGATCCACTCTTAGCAACAAATGTCTTGCCTTCGGATCTGTGATAGAAGGTGTACCCAACAGTCTCCTTTGGGTATCCTATGAAGACACATTTCTCCGATTTGGGTTTGAGCTTATCAGGTTGAAGCCTTTTCACATAAGCATCGCAGCCCCAAACTTTAAGAAACAACTACTTTGGTTTCTTGCCAAACCACAGTTCATAAGGCGTCGTCTCAACGGATTAAGATGGTGCCCTATTTAACGTGAATGCTGCCGTCTCTAAAGCATAACCCCAAAGCGATAGCTGTAAATCAGTAAGAGACATCATAGATCGCACCATATCTAATAAAGTGCAGTTACGACGTTCGGACACACCATTACGCTATGGTGTTTCGGGTGGCGTGAGTTCTGAAACTATTCCGCATTGTTTCAAATGAAGACCAAACTCGTAACTCAAATATTTTCCTCCACGATCAGATCGTAGAAACTTTATTTTCTTGTTACGATGATTTTCCACTTCATTCTGAAATTCTTTGAACTTTTCAAATGTTTCAGACTTATGTTTCATTAAGTAGATATACCCATATCTTCTTAAATCATCTGTGAAGGTGAGAAAATAACGATACCCGCCGCGAGCCTCAATATTCATCGGACCACATACATCAGTATGTATGATTTCCAACAAATCAGTTGCTCGCTCCATTGTTCCGGAGAACGGCGATTTAGTCATCTTGCCCATGAGGCATGGTTCGCATGTACCAAGTGATTCCAAAAGTCCATCAGTATGGAGTTTCTTCATGCGCTTTACACCAATATGACATAAACGGCGGTGCCACAAATAAGTTGCACTATCATTATCAACTCTGCATCTTTTGGCTTCAACATTATGAACATGTGTATCACTACAATCGAGATTTAACAAAAATAGACCAATCTTCAAGGGTGCATGACCATAAAAGATATTACTCATATAAATAGAACTACCATTATTATCAGATTTAAATGAATAACCGTCTCGCATCAAACAAGATCCAGATATAATGCATGCTTAACGCTGGCACCAAATAAAAATTATTCAGGTCTAACACTAATCCCGAAGGTAGATGTAGAGGTAGCGTGCCATCTGCGATCACATCGACTTTGGAACCATTTCCCACGCGCATTGTCACCTCGTCCTTAGCCAATCTTCACTTAATCCGTAGTCCCTGTTTCGAGTTGCAAATATTAGCAACATAACCAGTATCAAATACCCAGATGCTACTGCGAGCTTTAGTAAGGTACACATAAATAACATGTATATCACATATACCTTTGTTCACCATGCCATCCTTCTTATCCGCCAAATACTTGGGGCGGTTCCGCTTCCAATGGCCAGTCCCTTTGTAGTAGAAGCACTCAGTCTCAGGCTTAGGTCCAGACTTGGGTTTCTTCTCCTGAGCAGCAACTTGTTTGCCGTTCTTCTTGAAGTTCCCCTTCTTCTTCCCTTTACCCTTTTCCTTGAAACTGGTGGTCTTGTTAACCATCAACACTTGATGCTCCTTCTTGATTTCTACCTCCGCAACCTTTAGCATCGCAAAGAGCTCGGGAATAGTCTTTTCCATCCCTTGCATATTATAGTTCATCACAAAGCTCTCGTAGCTTGGTGGTAGTGATTGAAGAATTCTGTCAATGACACTATCATCAGGAAGATTAACTCCCAGTTGAATCAAGTGATTATTATAGCCAGACATTTTGAGTATATGTTCACTGACAGAACTATTCTCCTCCATCTTGCAGCTATAGAACTTATTAGAGACTTCATATCTCTCAATCCAGGCATTTGCTTGAAATATTAACTTCAACGCCTGGAACATCTCATATGCTCCATGACGTTCAAAACGTTGTTGAAGTCCCAGTTCTAAGCCGTAAAGCATGGCACACTGAACTATCGAGTAGTCACCAGCTTTGCTCTGCCAGACGTTCACAACGACCGGCGTTGCTCCTGCAGCGGGTCTTGCACTTAGCGATGCTTCCAGGACGTAATTCTTCTGTGTAGCAATGAGGATAATCCTCAAGTTACGGACCCAGTCCGTGTAATTGCTACCATCATCTTTCAACTTAGCTTTCTCAAGGAATGCATTAAAATTCAACGGAGCAACAGCACGGGCCATCTATCTACAACAACATAGACAAGCAAAATACTATCAGGTACTAAGTTCATGATAAATTAAAGTTCAATTAATCATATTATTTAAAAACTCCCACTTAGATAGACATCCCTCTAATCATCTAAGTGATCACGTGATCCAAATCAACTAAACCATTTCTGATCATCACGTGAAATGGAGTAGTTTTCAATGGTGAACATCACTATGTTGATCATATCTACTATATGATTCACGCTCGACCTTTCGGTCTTAGTGTTCCGAGGCCATATCTGCATATGCTAGGCTCGTCAAGTTTAACCTGAGTGTTTCTGCGTGTGCAAAACTGGCTTGCACCCGCTGTATGTGACCGTAGAGCTTATCACACCCGATCATCACATGGTGTCTCAGCACAACGAACTTTGGCAACGGTGCATACTCAGGGAGAACACTTATACCTTGAAATTTAGTGAGAGATCATCTTATAATGCTACCGTCAATCAAAGCAAAATAAGATGCATAAAGGATAAACATCACATGCAATCAATATAAGTGATATGATATGGCCATCATCATCTTGTGCCTTTGATCTCCATCTCCAAAGCACCGTCATGATCACCATCGTCACCGGCGCGACACCTTGATCTCCATCGTAGCATCGTTGTTCTCTCGCCAACTATTGCTTCTACGACTATCGCTACCGTTTAGTGATAAAGTAAAGCAATTACATGGCGATTGCATTGCATACAATAAAGCGACAACCATATGGCTCCTGCCAGTTGCCGATAACTCTGTTACAAAACATGATCATCTCATACAATAAAATTTAGCATCATGTCTTGACCATATCACATCACAACATGCCCTGCAAAAACAAGTTAGACGTCCTCTACTTTGTTGTTGCAAGTTTTATGTGGCTGCTATGGGCTAAACAAGAACCGTTCTTACCTACGCATCAAAACCACAACGATATTTCGTCAAGTATGTGTTGTTTTAACCTTCACAAGGACCAGGCGTAGCCATACTCGATTCAAATAAAGTTGGAGAAACTGACACCCGCCAGCCACCTATGTGCAAAGCACGTCGGTAGAACCAGTCTCGCGTAAGCGTACACGTAATGTCGGTCCGGGCCGCTTCATCCAACAATACCGCCGAATCGAAATATGACATGCTGGTAAGCAATATGACTTGTACCAGCCACAACTCACTTGTGTTCTACTCGTGCATATAACATCTACGCATAAACCTGGCTCGGATGCCAATGTTTGGGAATGTAGTAATTTCAAAAAAAATCCTACGCACACGCAAGATCATGGTGATGCATAGCAACGAGAGGGGAGAGTTTCGTCCACGTACCCTTGTAGACCGTAAGCGAAAGCATTATGACAATGCGATTGATGTAGTCGTACGTCTTCACGATCGAGCGATCCTAGTATCGAACGTACGACACCTCCGCGATCTGCACATGTTCAGCTCGGTGACATCCCACGAACTCACGATCCAGTAAAGCTTCAAGGGAGATTTCCGTCAGCACGACGGTGTGATGACGGTGTTGATGAAGCTACCGACACAGGGCTTCGCCTAAGCACCGCTACAATATGACCGAGGTGGATTATGGTGGAGGGGGGCACCACACATGGCTAAAGATCAATGACTTGTGTGTCTTGGGGTGCCCCCCCTACCCCCATATATAAAGGAGCTAGGGGGAGGCGGCCGGCCAAGGAGGAGGGCGCGCCAAGGGGGGAGTCCTAGTCCCACCAGGAGTAGGACTCCTCCTTTCCTAGTAGGAGTAGCAGAAGGGGGAAGGGAAGGAGAGAGGGGAAAGGAAAGGGGGGCGCCGCCCCCCCCCCCCCTCCTTGTCCAATTTGGACTAGAGGGCAAGGGGGCACGCGGCCTGCCCTGGCCACCCCTCCTCTTCTCCACTAAGGCCCAATAGGCCCATTACACTCCCCGGGGGGTTCCAGTAACCCCCCGATACTCGGTATATGTCCGAACTTGCCTGGAACCCTTCAGAAGTCCAAACATAGTCGTCCAATATATCGATCTTTATGTATCAACCATTTCGAGACTCCTCGTCATGTCCGTGATCATATTTGGGACTCCGAACTACCTTCGATACATCAAAACACATACACTGATTATACCGATCATCACCGAATGTTAAGCGTGCGGACCCTCCGGGTTCGAGAACTATGTAGACATGACCGAGACACGTCTTCGGCCAATAACCAATAGCGGAAACTGGATGCTCATATTGGCTCCAACATATTATACGGAGATCTTTATCGGTCAAACCGCATAACAACATACGTTGTTCCCTTTGTCATCGGTATGTTACTTGCCCGAGATTCGATCGTCGGTATCTCAATACCTAGCTCAATCTCGTTACCGGCAAGTCTCTTTACTCGTTCCGTAATGCTTCATCCTGCAACTAATTCATTAGTCGCATTGCTTGCAAGGCTTATAGTGATGTGCATTACCAAGAGGGCCCAGAGATACCTCTCCAACAATCGGAGTGACAAATCCTAATCTCGATCTATGCCAACTCAACAAGTACCATCAGAGACACCTGTAGAGCACCTTTATAATCACCCAGTTACATTGTGACGTTTGGTAGCACACAAAGTGTTCCTCCGGTAATCGGGAGTTGCATAATCTCATAGTCATAGGAACATGTATAAGTCATGAAGAAAGCAATAATAGTAAACTAAAACGATCAAGTGCTAAGCTAACAGAATGGGTCAAGTCAATCACATCATTCTCCCAATGATGTGATCCCATTTATCAAATGACAACTCATGTCAATGGTTAGGAAACCTTAACCATCTTTGATTAACGAGCTAGTCAAGTAGAGGCATACTAGTGACACTATGTTTGTCTATGTATTCACACATGTATTATGTTTCTGGTTAATACAGTTCTAGCATGAATAATAAACATTTTATCATGAGATAAGGAAATAAATAATAACTTTATTATTGCCTCTAGGGCATATTTCCTTCAGTTCTTTTGCCTATATATACTCTTATACCCTAAAAACATCAGGGGGAGCCACGAAACCAGTTTTCCACCGTCGCAACCTTCTGCACCCGTGAGATCCCATCTTGGGGCCTTTTTCGGTGATGTGTCGGAGGGGGATTCGATCATGGAGGGCTTCTACATCAACACCATTACCTCTCCGATGAAGCATGAGTAGTTTACCACAGACCTTCAGGTCCATAGTTATTAGCTAGATGGCTTCTTCTCTCTCTTTCATTCTCAATACAAATTTCTCCTCGATATTCTTGGAGATCTATTCGATGTAATACTCTTTTGTGGTGTGTTTGCCAAGATCTGATGAATTGTGGATTTATGATCAAGATTATCTATGAATATTATTTGGTTCTTCTCTGAATTCTTATATGCATGATTTGATATATTTGCAAGTCTCTTAGAATTATCGGTTTAGTTTGGCCTACTAGATTGATCTTTCTTGCCATGAGAGAAGTGCTTAGCTTTGGGTTCAATCTTGCGGTGTCCTTTCCCAGTGACACTAGGGGTAGCAAGGCACGCATTGTATTTTTGCCATCGAGGATAACAAGATGGGGTTTTCATCATATTTCTTGAGTTAATTCCTCTACATCATGTCATGAGGGTTCCCCTCCCGCCGCCGTCGGCCTCCTCGCTTGCTTCCGCCGCCGCTGGCCGCCGGGCGAGCGCCTCTAGGTTCGCCCCGCTCCCCCCTCCCCCTCTCCTCCCCACACCCCCACGGCGCGCCCGCGCGCGCCGGGGTAACCTTTCCAGCTGGAGCCTCGGACCCACATTCCTCCCCTCCCCCCGCCGTCGCCGGCGAGCTCCGGTGGGCGCGGCGGCGATGGGGCCCTTATCACCCCCTACTCGTGGGACGCTGGCGCGGGGCGGCCTCCTTGAGCTGCGGCGCTGGACTTCGTGGGGTTCAGCAGCTCGGCGGTGGGCTTGCAGGGCAGTCGGCTGGTGGAGGCGCACTGGTGCCCTGGGTCTCGTGCGTGGCGGGGCGGCTACGGCGCTCCTGTCTCGGGAGGTGGCGCGCGGTCGGCCCCCTACTGGATCCAGCCAGATCTGGTGGTAGGGGTCGGCCGGTGGCGTGTGGTAGCGGTGGTGCGTGCCCGGCGGCTCCGGCGCCATGAGCTCGCCGGGCGACGTGGGTAGGGCAGCGGTAGAGCATGGCCGTTGCTCCGACCGTGGGCGGCAACGTGTGGAGGTCCGGTGGTGGTGGACTCCATGTCTCGTGACGGCTCCATGGTGGCTTAGCGGATCTACTTGCGGCGGCGGCCAGCTTCTCCGGCGTCGGCTTGTCTGCGATCGGACCATTTAGGCCTTCACTCCATCTCCTCCGTGCTTGGTCGCTACTCCCTTCGAAGGGCTGGCTCTTTCGCAGCTGCGGTCCATTGCTCCTCTCGCGCCCGGTGCAGCAGGACCGAGCTCGTCTTGCGCACAGTGCCGCAGGACCAAGCTCGTCCCACGCACGGTGCAGCAGGAGTGACCTCGTCCCTGTCCCATGGTGCTGTAGGACCGATCTTGTCTCGCGCTTCGGGCTGCAGGATGGGTCGATGGATCCCAGTGTTGGTCGACCTATTGGGTCTCGATGCTGGGGATGGGCCAGGGGTGCAAAGGCAGATCCTTTTCTGCGCGTCACTTTGGTTGGGGTAGCGGCGGGTCTCGGGTGCGGTGGTGTCAAGGTCTTGGATGCCTGGGTGGTGGCCTGGTGGCGGTGTATGGTGCTCTTGTGCAGAGCCCGTGTCTTGGCGCTGCCCGGTGACCATGGCCGTGTGGGCGGCGTGGTTGCCGGGTTGTAGCGTTCGGCGGCAGTGAGTGTTGGCTGGGGTGAAAACCTGCTCTATCTTTGGACGGACTGGTGACGACGGAGCTCGTACCCTTCTTGAAGGCGTCGTCGCGGCTCTCACCGCCCGTCGTGCGGGTCCGGGGGAAACTCTGATCCTCGGATCGGGCGGTGGCGGTGCTCCGGTGTCGTATCCACTACAAAAAAAATACACTTCCATGATAATACATGTTTGTCACAATAGGTGGCATTTTTTGTCATGCATGTACATCCATGATGATTTTATGAAAGAATCAAGATAGTCATACCTGTGCTGTCGTAGAAGTGTTCCATGACATTACCAAAATTATCATCACGGAAGTGTCCACTTCCATGACGATAAATCCCGCGTCACAGAAGTGCTTTCTTCAAGGGTGACCGACACGTGGCAACCACCATAACGGAACGCCGTTAAGCTATCGGGTCGGGTTTTGGATCCGATAACCCGTTAACAGCCCCGACCAATGGGGATTTTCCACGTGTAAAATCATAATTGGCTGGAGGAAACACGTGTCGGCTCATCGTTGGGACAGATGTCATCCACTCATTGGACAAAAGGCACCTATGATACGTCGACACATGGCACAGCCCAACAGAGGCCCATTCCTGTGAAAAGGCCGGCCCGTTTGACTTGGTCAAAAGGTGGCGGGTCGGCCCATGTAAAGCCTGTTAACGGCATGTTCGCATATAGCCCATTTACAGCCCGCTAGCCCAAGGCCCGTTATGCCCTATCCGAATTAGGCCCAGTAGCGTCATCTGGGCCACCCAATATGATTCCAGCCCGTTTTCACTTCTGGCCCATGTATGGCCCATGACGTCTTTCGTCCCATATGAGGCCCTATGTAACTCTTGGCCTATGAACGGCCCGTGGTGAAACTGGCCCGTAATGAATAGTGTATCACTTTACACCCATTAACGACCCATGGTGAAACTGGCCCGTAATGAACAGTGTATCACTTTATACCCATTAATGGCCCGTTATTCCGTTGGGCTATTTCCAGCCCATGTTATCTTTCGGCCTTCTTAGAGCCCATTTATTCTTGGGCTCATTTCCAGCATTCGTTTACTTACGGCGCGTTACTGTCATTTTCTGCTTGTGGGCCAAATTCAGCCCGTGGTTACAGTCGGCCCGTTAATACGTTGGGACATTTTCATAGCGTCATGAAATACGGCCTATTAACGATGGCCCGTTAGGGTCGGCCCATGAACGGGGGATTCCAACTCTAGCCCGTTTACGGCCATAATGTGGCCTGTTATTGGCCCATGTTTGGCCAATCGATCATACTGCTCGTATAAGGTCGATTGATGATATGGCCCGTAGAAGGCCCATTGTTTCTATGGCCCGTAGAAGGCCCATTGTTTCTACGGCCCATAGAAGGCCCATTGTTTCTATGGCCCGTAGAAGGCCCACTATTTTTACAGCCCGTAGGAGGCCCGGTGTCACTACAGTAAATATTAGCCCATGGTTATTGTGGTCTAGTTTTAAAAAATAGGTTATAGCAGCCACTAGCAAACCACGGAAAAAGAAATGCAATGACTACAAACAAACAAATAAACAAGACAACAAGGAAATAAATAAGCAAGCAACTTATGCTAGGCTATCACGGCTATCACACATATTACATCCATTGGGCATCAAAGTTCGCCACCAGTGCAAATAAATGTGCCGACAAAAGAATATACAAAACTGAGAGCACTTCAGAAGGCACTAGGCCTGGCCAGGTCGGGCCCCCCAAACAGCTGAAGAAGCTGAGTAGACCTCAGTTGTGTCAATGATAGATGCATCAACACTAGATTTAAGGCATGATGGTGCGCACGGCAGTCCTCTGACATCTTCATTGCATCTTTGACTTCAAGTCGGAGCTGAGCTGAAGCAAGCCTTTCCGCTTTAAGTTGATACTGAAGAAGTCAAACTGATTGAGGAAGCGACTGCACAGAAGTTGTCTCACACCTACTGGTGAGTAGCTTCAAGTCACTGTCTTCATCAAGACAGGACCTTGGGGTCATCTCGCTGTCCTCAAGATGATTTGGCTCACTATCTTCCCTAAAGTTCTGCTTGGCGTAAGAGATACGACTCTGAAAGAGAAACAAGGAGACACGTAACAGGTTTCACAATTATATAAGCAAATAAATGGATCTGTTCTGCATAAGGAACATGTTTTTACAACTACAATTTGAAACTAGTAGTTGTTGCAAACATCCAATCAGATGTAAACAGCAAAGCAAAAAGCAATGGAGGAAATGATGCCTATCCAAATCTATACTAGAACAAAGTTTGAAGGCTTGAGAAGGATGAACTTACATTACATCTTAACACGGGCTGGACAAAGCCCTTCTCCATGTTGATGGAAGGATAATTCAATAAATTCCCCAAAGAAAATTCTTTCTAAGCGTTGCCATTATTCTACAGTTTGCAAAGAGTAAATATAGATCAAATAATATTGGAAGAAACAGAGGATAATGAAGCTCAGGTGCAGACTGATGATACATAATCAAATAGCAATTGATTAAGTACAATGTTACAAGGCAAAAGGGAGAGAGGTACTGACAAGAGCAATGCAGAGCCCATTATTGTTTTGAGATCGTATGATCCTTTGAGCAAGGAGATTCATCTGAAATTAGTTTTCATACAAGAGAGACGGTAAGGCACAAGCAGAAATTTAGGAGTTCAAATTTTGAATTGATATCATAGACAGTACCTGACGCTGGGCTCCCAGCAGTTCTAATAGGGGTTTGGCCACTAGAGTAGGGGTAAAGTGTGGTACAATTGGGCCTGTGTTTTCTGTGGCTGCTGATCTATCTGATTTAACAGGTATCACTACCTTTTCCAAATACCTAGTTTGTACTCCTTGAGGATCTGCACTCACCCTCTTCCTTTTGGACATCTATTACGAAAGAACAACATTTGACTGGAAAAACATAGTGTGACGACACATGAAATAGGTACAGAAAATGGATAGGTATGGCATATACTCATATATGATGCTTAAACTAAGCAGATGGTGTAACAAAGTAGAAGTAATGCAAGAGGTCAGATGCAAAATATGTGCGACCAATACAACTTTGCAAAGTTAGAGCAAGCACCTTGATGGGTGAATAAGATAGGCCATCCTCCACCATGCCAAGTTTGTTAGCCAGTGGATCGTTCCGCAATATTCCTCTCGTGCGCCCATTCTCATATTCATTTTGATAATGTTCAATATCTGACATGCATGAAAACATAAAAACAAGTGAGATTTTCTTTGTAATGCAGAAGTGATTCTAATCCAATACTGCCTCCCTATAAACCCCTTTGTGCTATCTCTGCAATTATTTTAAAAGATGCCATGCATGCTGTAATTTGTTGTGTGCATTAATATAATGTGGCCTACTACTCAAAATATGAGAGCTCCAGAAGTGATGACACTTCGCAGATGATAGCTTCAACATATAGTAAAGAAGAACAAGTCGACCTGACCTGACAGATTCAAAATATACTAAGGGAGAACAACTCGACCTGACCAGAAGAGTATCATCTTAAAGAAGAGCAGAAGAGCAAGCAGATTGAAGATATTACAAGTCTTTCAATACAATGTCGGTTGGCCACCCATGATGAACCAGAGCGCACAGAGAAATACTATTATTTCCGGTCTCTCCATATGTGGCTCACATGCATTTCAAAACTAAAGTAGGAACATTTAGCTAACCAATTAAACATCTCTCAGTTTTACTAATATTAGCAATAATATCAGATATGAATTTGTACAACTAAGCTTGTTTAGCTCGATGGGTGGAGCAGTGCTATTACGACACGAACCACGTAGGCTGATTGTGGTCATCATAAAATGGGGAAAACATAAGCATGATGAGTACAGTGTTGACCGTGGCAGTGGGATGGCAGATCTGAAGCTGCAAACCGCGCAAAGGGTAGTTAGCAACCGATGTTTGCTTTGAAATAACAACTAAGATTTGGTATGGATAAGAAAGTACGGTCAACAAGTGACAAAGAAATGCAATTATGCTGTCTCTCTATATGTCGCGACATGCATTTGGAAACTCAAGTGGGACCTTTAGCTAACCAATTAAATGTGTCGGTTAACTAATATCAGTATCATATGACAATCATATTTGAACAACTAAGCTTTCGAATTCTGAGTGTTGTGTTGTTTAGCTTGAAGGGTGGAGTAATGCTAGTACGACAGAAAGCACCTACGCAGATCATAGTAGAGTAGATAAAAGGGGAAACCCTAAGCATCAAGAGAAAAATCAGGAAAGTGGAACTAGCTGGACCAGTGTGTGGCGCACATGCTTTTCGAAACAAATATAGGAACATTAGGTGACCAATTAAACGTTCTCTGTTTTAGTGATATGAGCATCATATCAGATTCGTATTTCAACACGTAAGCTTTGGGTTGAGGTCTTGAGGAGCAGTGCTAGCACGACACGAAGCACCTATGATGTTGGTAGCGAATATAAAGGAGGGAAACCATAAGCTTTACGAGTATAGTGCCCGTGCCATGGCAGATCTGAAGGTGCAAACCGGACAAAACTACTTCGTAACCAATATTTGCTTTCAACTAGACACTATGATTTGGTACGGACAAGAAAAGTACAGTAAACAAATTACGATCTATTTTCTGGGTGAGATCAATAACTTAAGCACATATGGAAGAGTACCACCTCTCTTGCGACGCCGTGTAGGCCTATGCTGATACGTTGAGGGTGCTACTAGTGCGATGGCTGTCGGCGGCGGGGAAGAAGACTTTAGACGGCAGACGGCTAGGTCGGGGGATATATCCTGTTGCCGTGGACGAGGCGGTCGTAGGAGCGGCAACGGCAAGGTGGACGACGGCGCCGATGAAGCAAGAGGAGGCAATGAAAGGATCCTGGTCCAGCGCCGTGGATGAGAGACATCCATCTCTTGTAGTGGACGACGGGGTAGGGGTAGCAGCTCCAGCAAGGTGGAGGATGGGGTGGCGGACGGAGGAGGCTGGCCACAGTGCGGAGGTTGTCGTGCCGCCAATGGTGTATGAATGGGGAAATGGAGGGGAGGGGGATCCCAAACTTTGGGACGCGCTTCTCTGAAATGGGGGAAAGTTACGAACTTATCCCCCGTTTAAAATTTTGGACATCGCGTCGATTGGGGATAGGACGGTAATCTCGCATCTCCCAAATATTTGCCGGTAACTATTTCGGGGGAGGAGAGGGTGTTTTGCCGCCCATGGTTGGCGCCCACGGTGTATGAACGAGGCTAGCAGGTAGGGTGGTTGTGTCACGTCTGATGGAAGTTACACATCTGCCCCTATTTAAAATATTAGCCTACATCGATTTCGGACGAGGAGAGTTTGTTTTGCCGCCCACCGTGTATGAATGGGGAAATGGACGAAGAGACACATGTCTTTCGGACGAGCTTGAATCAAATGTGTTTTGCCGCCCACGTTTGGCGCCCACCGTGTCTGAATGGGCTTAGAGGCAGTCGTGTCACGTCTGATTGAAGTTACTAGTCTACCCCTATCGACAACAGTGTAAATCCGGTCGATAAAGATGTCAAGTGTCAGGGGTAGACAGTAATTTCCATCTCGCAAACACTTGCTTCAGGCAGCCCACAAATTATAGTGGGTGTTTAGCCGCTTCGTTCAAAACTTGGGAGAATTAGCATTCACGTTTGCCCTGGGACCTGGCAAACTAAATTCAAATCCAATTTGTATTCGATTACGAATATCCACAAATAATTATATGTTTTGTTATTTATTTCTTCAAAACCACAACAAAGATTTATTCCACCTTTATATATGATTATGATTTAGAAATGACGTGATCTTCGAATTCAGTAGGTTGGATACACTCTGAGTCAAACAGTTATTTCATCCAATACAATATGCTCACACGAAAAACAGTTCACCTTATGTCAATCATACAAGTACTGAGGATTACCTCGCCTAAAAAATTCGGATCATTACAACACATGGACAACATAGGAGGTCTTGCAACATAGTCCATTCAGAGACATGACTCAACATGCAAGTAAAATAATCTAATGACAATTTCAACTGGTATCTAAAGAAGAACCGGGATTACCTTGGGCTTCAGATAGCAGAAACAGCAGGACCTCCTCCATCTTCAAATGCAACATTCTTACTTCCTCCAATTCTTGGGTTGCTTGCATAATGCGTGCCGCTAATTCCGTAATTTCCAGCCTCAAGATAAAGATTACTTCATTCATGGCAGCCACACCATCTCTTTCTGCCTCTAGTAGAGCCTCAAGCACTATAATATCTATGCTCAGACTGCTCTCCGGTGGTATTGCCTCTGAACTGCTACCATCTGGTAACATGGATGGCGCACTGCTTACACAAATAGATTCTGGGGTTGTACATTGTGTCCTAGTGTGAACAACATCCTGAAAGGTTTTCGCTGGACATAAGTAAGAGATAGTTATCGTATGATCCAGGCAGTAAGCTTACATGGTAAACGACGGAAAAATTATTGCCGAGCATGGAAAACTATATTTAAATGGTTTGAAGCAGCATCAGCCGAAAAGAAATTAAAGTGGTAAGATGAAACTAGGGATGTAAGTGGCAAATAAAAGACATCCGCCAGTCCCATCTAGTTAGTTTTTGCTACCTCCCTAGTTCATTTTCCTCAAAAAACAAGAACTCTTTTGAACTATCATACCACTAGTGGACTTTAATCGGGATTAAACAGGACCCAGTTGACATCCCTAGTTGAAAGGGAGTGTACCACCGCTATATTAAAGTTGCCAAGGCATCTAAGCAGTTGAAATAATCTGAGAAAGCACTTAACAGTGTGGCCTCATATAAACTACGAAGACAGTCTTGTGATGAAGTTGAGAGGAAAAGTTAAGGACTCAAATGAAATAGGCATGCATTTCTTTATGATAGTACAGCAGGCACTGCTGACATATTGGCCAACTCAGGTATATCGTAACAACAAACAAGCATTCGAATCAAGCAATACATCAAAGCAGACAACTGAACTATTTGTAATTCGGTAGGGTTACACGTTGAGGGAACAAGCCAAGAAAGCAGCCCACTCGCATTACATTTCACATGTACTAAAACACACTGGCTTACCATATGTTGCTGTGAAGCCTAGCTGCTATTGCAATGTTCTTTGAAGATATCGTCAGCATCCCGTGGTTGCAAATCTAGTTGATGTAGTTTATTCTGCACCATCTACTTAGGTAAAATTAATTTTAATCGCATGCACTAGTCCGAATTGATCATCAATGGCTCATCTAAACTAATGAAAGAAGGGTGTGTGCATACACGACAATATATCTGCTTCCCTCTATTTTTATGCTTGTTCGAGGTGCCAGCCCAAAAAGAACAAATATTTTGCTTGATGGGGTTGGCAGCTCCATAATTAATAGAAGCATCAAATTAGTCATGCAACTTGGGAAGATCAAGAACACACAAACAAGTAATGAACAGAGGCTCGGAGCAGTGGTGTAATAGCTAGCATCAGAAAATGTAGGGTAAAACAAACAAAAAGCAGCGGTACCACATGCTAGTTTGCTAATGTGTAATTAAGCATAGAGAACATTAAGCAGTCTGATGGAACCAACAGGTGGCATCAAAACAAAACTAAAGCATATTAACTATATGTGCACTGGTATGTAATTTAGCACATGTAACATGTTCACTGCCAGAAGTATGGCCCTACAGGTGCAAGCAGAATAACGCGTCTCATGAAAAACTGAATGATGCCCTAAAGAAATTCAAAGGTGCGGTGCTTATGCTAGGAAAGTGAATGTAGGCGCCGGCCGTTGGATAATAGTACCTGATTCTCGGTGGCGTATGGGTATCATTGTCATACTTGATAGCTAAGGATCGTCGATGGTGCTCGTGTTGCGGTTGAGTTTGGGCCGGCTGTCACCATCGCTGAAGGGCTCCGATGCCACGGTTGCGGCGCCTGTTGGCATACAAGAAAGCTCATCTGTGGTAAGTGAACAGTTGCACGATAAAGAGAAAAACTGAAGGAGTACAAATCGAAATAACCTGAAGAGGCTGCGGCATCGGTAAAGCAGGGCCGGTGGAGTTGAATATGGCATCCATGAAGCGGGTCCGGTGCAGTGGACGAAGGCTTCGGCGGGCTCGTTGTATAGTGCTTTCGGTGAGGCGGATCTGTTGCGGTAGACGAGGGCTTGTATGAAGGGCCAGCGAAGGGGCGGACGAGGGAGTCAGTGAAGGGCCTACCTGTGGTGGACGAGGGCGCCGGTTAAGCAGATCCAGTGCGGTGGACCATGATGGCGGTCAAGGAGATCTGGAGCGGTGGACAAGCCAGTCGCTGAAGCGGTGATGTCTACTACACAATCTTCTTCTTGTAGACGTTGTTGGGCCTGCAAGTGCACAGGTTTGTAGGACAGTAGCAAATTTCCCTCAAGTGCATGACCTAAGGTTTACCAATCCATAGGAGGCGTAGGATGAAGATGGTCTCTCTCAAGCAACCCTGCAACCAAATAACAAAGAGTCTCTTGTGTCCCCAACACACCCAATACAATGGTAAATTGTATAGGTGCACTAGTTCGGTGAAGAGATGGTGATACAAGTGCAGTATTGATGGTAGATATAGGTTTTTGTAATCTGAAAATATAAAAACAGCAAGGTAACTAATGATAAAAGTGAGCGTAAACGGTATTGCAAAGATAGGAAACAAGGCCTAGGGTTCATACTTCCACTAGTGCAAGTTCTCTCAACAATAGTAACATAGACAGATCATATAACAATCCCTCAACATGCCACAAAGAGTCACTCCAAAGCCACTAATAGCGGAGAACAAACATAGAGATTATGGTAGGGTACGAAACCACCTCAAAGTTATTCTTTCGGATCAATCTATAAAAGAGTTCGTACTAGAATAACATCTTAAGACACAAGTCAACCAAAACCCTAATGTCACCTAGATACTCCATTGTCACTTCAAGTATCCGTGGGCATGATTATACGATATGCATCACACAATCTCAGATTCATCCAACCAACACAAAGTACTTCAAAGAGTGCCCCAAAGTTTCTACCGGAGAGTCAAGAACATGTGCCAACCCCTATGCATTGGTTCATGGGCGGAACCCACAAGTTGGTCACCAAAACATACATCAAGAGGCACGCCAAATCCCATTGTCACCACAGATAAACACGGCAAGACATACATCAAGTGTTCTCAAATAAAGACTCAATCCGATAAGATAACTTCAAAGGGGAAACTCAATTCATCACAAGAGAGTAGAGGGGGAGAAACATCATAAGATCCAACTACAATAGAAAAGCTCGGGATACATCAAGATCGTGACATAGAGGGAACACGAGAGAGAACACGAGAGAGAGAGAGAGAGATCAAACACATAGCTACTGGTACATACCCTCAGCCCCGAGGGTGAACTACTCCCTCCTCGTCATGGAGAGCGCCGGGATGATGAAGATGGCCACCGGTGATGGATTCCCCCTCCGGCAGGGTGCCGGAACGGGCTCCCGAGAGGTTTTTGGTGGCTACAGAGGCTTGAAGTGGTGGAACTCCCGATCTATCTTGATATTCGATGTTTTTAGGGTACGTACGCATATATAGGGGAAAGAAGTCGGTCGCGAGGTGCTCGAGGGGCCCACGAGACAGGGGGCGCGCCCAGTAGGGGGGGCGCCCTCCTATCTCGTGGCCTCCTCGAGGCTCTTCTAACGTGAACTCCAAGTCTCCTGGATGATATTCTTCCAAAAAATCACGTTGCCGAAGGTTTCATTCCGTTTGGACTCTGTTTGATATTCCTTTTCTTCGAAATACTGAAACAGGCAATAAAACAGCAATATGGGTTGGGCCTCCGGTTAGTAGGTTAGTCCCAAAAATGAGATAAATGTGTAAAATAAAGCCCATAAACATCCAAAAGGGGTAATATAATAGCATGGAACAATCAAAAATTATAGATACGTTGGAGACGTATCAAGCATCCGCAAGCTTAATTCATGCTCGTCCTTGAGTAGGTAAATGATAAAAACAGAATTTTTGATGTGGAATGCTACCTAGCATAATTCTCAATGTAATTTTCTTTATTGTGGCATGAATGTTCAGATCCAAATGATTCAAAATAAAAGTTCATATTGATAAAAGAAATAGTAACACTTCAAGCATACTAATCAAAGTAATCATGTCTTCTCAAAATAACATGGCAAAAGAAAGTTCATCCCTACAAAATCATATAGTTGGGCTATGCTTCATTTTCGTCACACAAAGATGTTCCCAACTTCTATACCCTTGATGACAAGCCAAGCAATTATTTCATAATTAAATAATCTCAAACTCTTTCAACTTTCACAAAATACATGAGCGTGAGCCATGGACATAGCACTATATATGGAATATAATGGTGGTTGTGGAGAAGACAAAAAGGAGAAGTTAGTCTCACATCAACTAGGCGTATCAACAGGCTATGGAGATGCCCATTAATAGATATCAATGTGAGTGAGTAGGGATTGCCATGCTACGGATGTACTAGAGCTATAAATATATGAAAGCTCAACAAAAGAAACTAAGTGGGTGTGCATCCAACTCGCTTGCTCACGAAGACCTAGGGTAATTTGAGGAAGCCCATCATTGGAATATACAAGCCAAGTTCTATAATGAAAAATTCCCACTAGTATATGAAAGTGACAACATATGAGACTCTCTATCATGAAGGTCATGGTCCTACTTTGAAGCACAAGTGTGGAAAAGATATAGTAGCATTGTCCCTTCTCTCTTTTTCTCTCATTTTTTTTTCTTTTTTTCTATTTTTTTTCTTCTCTTTTTTTTCTTTGGCCTTTCTTTTTTTCTCCTTTTTTTGGGCCTTTCTTTTCTTTCTTTTGGCCTTTTTTTTCTTTGGGCAATGCTCTAATAATGATGATCATCACACTTCTATTACAACATATGAATTACAACTCAAAACTAGAGCAAGATATGACTCTATATGAATGCCTCCGGCGGTGTACCGGGATGGTGCAATGAATCAAGAGTGACATGTATGAAAAATAATGCATGGTGGCTTTGCCACAAATATGATGTCAACTACATGATCATGCAATGGCAATATGACAAAAGTAAAGTATGTCATGATGATGATGAACGGAACGGTGGAAAGTTGCATGGCAATATATCTCGGAATGGCTATGGAAATGCCATAATAGGTAGGTATGGTGGCTGTTTTCAGGAAGATATAGGGAGGTTTATGTGTGATAGAGCGTATCGTATCACGGGGTTCAGATGCACCGGCGAAGTTTGCACCAACTCTCAAGGTGAGAAAGGGCAATGCACGGTACAAGAGAGGCTAGCAATGGTGGAAGGTGAAAGGGTGCGTATGATCCATGGACTCAACATTAGTCAAAAGAACTCATATACTTATTGCAAAAATTTAGAAGTCATCAAAAACCAAGTACTACGCGCATTCTCCTAGGGGGATAGATTGGTAGGAAAAGACCATCGCTCGTCCCCGACCGCCACTCATAAGGATGCACAAGCCAGGTACACTTCCTATTTCAAATTTGTTACACAACTTTAACCATACGTGCATGCTACGAGACTTGCTAACTTCAACACAAGCATTCTTAAATTCATAATCACCCAACTAGCATGACTTTAATATCACTACCTCCATATCTCAAAACAATTATCAAGCATCAAATTGATCATAGCATCCAATTCACTTTCTATGATAGTTTTTATTATACCCAACTTGGATGCTCATCATTCTAAGACCAACTTTGTAACCATAGCAAATACCATGCTGTTCTAAAAGACTCTCAAAATAATATAAGTGAAGCATGAGAGACTAGCAATTTCTACAAAATATAACCACAGCCGTGCTCTAAAAGATATAAGTGATGCACTAGAGCAAATGACAAACTACTCCGAAAGATATAAGTAAAGATCAATGAGTAGTCGAATAATTGTGCAACTATGTGAAGACTCTCTAGCATTAAGGAATTTCAGGTCTTGGTACTCTAATCAAACGGCAAGAAAAGCAAAATAAAATGACATTGCAAGGATAGCACAACTCATGTGAACAAGCAAAAACTTAGGCTCAAACGATACTAACCGATAGTTGTTGAAGAAGAAAGGTGGGATGCCAAGCTACCGGGGCATCCCCAAGCTTAGATGCTTGAGACTTCTTGAAATATTATCTTGGGTTGCCTTGGGCATCCCCAAGATTGAACTTTTGTGTCTCCTTAATTCCTCTCATATCATGGTTTCTCTTTTTATCAAAAGCTTCATTCACAACAAACTCAACAAGAACTCGTGAGATAGGTTAGTATAAACCAATGCAAAACCTTATTATTTTCTACTGTAGAAAATTACTAAAATTATTATCCAACATTGAATACTAAATGCCTCTACATATTTAATACTCCTATCCTCAAATAGAATCATTAAACAAGCAAACATATGCAAACAATGCAAACATGACGGCAATCTGTCAAAACAGTATAGTCTGTAAAGAATGCAAGAGTATCAATACTTCCCCAACTCCAAAAATTATGAAATAAAATTCCAACTGTATTAAATTTATCATAGATCATCATGCAAAAGGTTTCAACATTATATCATGCTCTCACTTTTCTAGGGAATTTTTGCAACAGCGGTAAACTTTCTGTTTTCAAACAGCAACATGTATACTAGCAAAACAAGCATGGCAAAGGCTATCCTTGACTTTTTTTATTGAAACTAAAGATGCAAAACATTATCCTAAATAACAGCAAGCAAATACTAACAAAATAAAATGACGCTCCAAGCAAAACACATATCATGTGGCGAATAAAAATATAGCTCCAAGTAAAGTTATCGATGAACGAAGACAAAAGAGGGGATGCCTTCCGGGGCATCCCCAAGCTTAGGCTCTTCGTTGTCCTTTAATATTATCTTGGGGTGCCTTGGGCATCCCCAAGCTTAGGCTCTTGCCACTCCTTATTCCATAGTTCATCGAATCTTTACCCAAAACTTGAAAACTCCACAACACAAAACTCAACAGAAAACTTGTAAGCTCCATTAGTATAAGAAAATAAAACCACCACTTAGGTACTGTAATGAAATAATTATAAATTCATATTGCTGTAATATCTACTGTATTACAACTTCTCTATGGTTCATACCACTTAATACTAGCCATAGATTCATCAAAATAAGCAAACAACACATAGAAAACAGAATCTGTCAAAAACAGAAAAGTGTGTAGTAATCTGTATCAAACGTATACTTCTGGAACTCCAAAAATCCTACCAAATTAGGAAGTCCTAAGAAATTCTTGTACCAATCCAGAGAAAAAGGAATCAGATCAAAAACACGTTTCTGTGAATTAACAAAACTAATTTACTGGGTGCAAAAGTTTCTGATTTTCAGCAGGATCAACACAACTATCACCGTAAGCTATCCTAAAGGTCTTACTTGGCACTTTATTGAAACAAAAGCTATAAAACATGATTACTACAGTATCATAATCATGTGAACACACAAAAATAGTAAGGATAAATATTGGGTTGTCTCCCAACAAGCGGTTTTCTTTAATGCCTTTTTAGCTAGGCATGATGATGGCAATGATGCTCACATAAAAGATAAGAATTGAAACATAACGGGAGCATCATGAAGCATATGACTAGCACATTTAAGTCTAACCCACTTCCTATGCATAGGGATTTTGTGAGCAAAAACTTATGGGAACAATAATCAACAAGCACAAGAAGGTAAAACAAGCATAGCTTCAAGATTTTCAACACATAGAGAGGAAACTTGGTATTATTGCAATTCCTACAAGCATATATTCCTCCCTCATAATAATTTTCAGTAGCATAATGAATGAATTCAACAATATAACCAGCACCTAAATCATTCTTTTCATGATCTACAAGCATAGAAAATTTACTACTCTCCACATAAGCAAAATTCTTCTTATTCGGAATAGTGGGAGTGTCATAAGAGACTTGAACACTAAAAATTGTTTCCACATTAAAAGAGTAATGTTCAAAAAAAGGGTAATCATAATCATGACAAGATTTGTAAATATAATCATCACTACTTTTTATAGCCTAAGTTTCATCACAATAATCATCGTAATTAGCAACTTCGTTCTCATCATAATCGATTGAAACCTCTCCCAAGATAGTGGAATGACTAAATAAAGTTGACACTCTTCCAAATCCACTTTCGTATTCATCACAATAAAATTCAACATCCTCCAAAATAGTGGGATCACTACTTCCTAAAGTTGACACTCTTCCAAACCCACTTTCATCAATATAATCATCATAAGTAGGATGCATGCTATCATCGTAACAACTTTGCATATCAAAACTTGGGATGCTAAAAATATCATCTTCATTAAACATAGCATCCCCAAGCTTGGGGCAAACATTAATTCCAGCAAATATATTCTCAAATATTTCATCCTCATCAAACATAGCTTCCCCAAGCTTGGGCCCTTTCATATCATAAGCATAATCACTCTCATCATTAAAAATATTGATAGCACAAATAGTATAGCAATTATCATCATCACAATGAGTAGTAGGAGCAACATCATTTGGGAGGGATACCTTTCTACCTTTGTTGCTCCTTCTTTTCTTTTTCTTCTTCATATTATGTGTGGGTTCAACCTTCGTCTTTGAGCTCCTTATTGATGAGATTGGTTGACTAGAAAGCTCCTCCTTGTTACCTGATTCATCATGAGAAATAATAGGAGGATATTGGGAAGTCTCTTCCCTTTCATTAGTATTTTCATCATCTTCTATTTGCTTTATTTTCTTTAGGTAATTGGCAATATAAGGATTTTCAATGCAATTCTCCGCGCAAAACAAATAAATCTTTTCTAGATCAATATCAAGGAATTTCTTATGGGCAAATTCTGGAAGGTACTTAAGTAAACGTTTCAATTCTTCATAACCCAAAAGCAAACTAACTTCATTGTAATGAGCAATGGAGATCAAATCATCACAATTTTTGGACACGATTCGATCATGAAACAATTTGCATAGGAAATGTAAATGACCACGTTCATTGCAAAGTTCACAAGTACGGCAAAGGAATTTTAAATTTTAAGCACTCACACCTAGCCTTTCATGCAACCATTTAGTTTCTAAATGCTTATGCCTCTTGCAATAAATATCTTCTCTATTTGGTGTGTTCATGCAAACATGCACTCCACAAAAGTTGACATGCTCATAAGAGATATTTTCCTCATGACTAGAGAAACCATCATTAATACTATGGATATTCAAGGAGTTTATACTAACAACATTGCAATCATGCTCATTATTCAAAGATTTAGTACCAAGCATTTTAAAGCATTCTTCTTCTAGCACTTGAGCACAATTTTCCTTTCCATCATACTTACGAAAGATATTAAAAAGACGAAGCGTATGAGACAAACTCAACTCCATTTTTTTGTAGTTTTCTTTTATAAACTAAACTAGTGATAAAACAAGAAACAAAAAGATTCGATTGCAAGATCTAAAGATATACCTTCAAGCACTCACCTCCCCGGCAACGGCGCCAGAAAAGAGCTTAGTTGCCGGGGTGTGAGTGAGTGCCCTTTACCTAGCCTCCCCGGCAACGGCGCCAGAAAAGAGCTTGATGTCTACTACACAACCTTCTTCTTGTAGACGTTGTTGGGCCTGCAAGTGCACAGGTTTGTAGGACAGTAGCAAATTTCCCTCAAGTGGATGACCTAAGGTTTATCAATCCATAGGAGGCGTAGGATGAAGATGGTCTCTCTCAAGCAACCCTGCAACCAAATAACAAAGAGTCTCTTGTGTCCCCAACACACCCAATACAATGGTAAATTGTATAGGTGCACTAGTTCAGCGAAGAGATGGTGATACAAGTGCAATATGGATGGTAGATATAGGTTTTTGTAATCTGAAAATATAAAAACAGCAAGGTAACTAATGATAAAAGTGAGCGTAAACGGTATTGCAAATATAGGAAACAAGGCCTAGGGTTCATACTTTCACTAGTGCAAGTTCTCTCAACAATAATAACATAAATAGATCATATAGAAATCCCTCAACATGCAACAAAGATTCACTCCAAAGCCACTAATAGCGGAGAACAAACATAGAGATTATGGTAGGGTACGAAACCACCTCAAAGTTATTCTTTCGGATCAATCTATAAAAGAGTTTGTACTAGAATAACACCTTAAGACACAAATCAACCAAAACCCTAATGTCACCTAGATACTCCATTGTCACTTCAAGTATCCGTGGGCATGATTATACGATATGCATCACACAATCTCAGATTCATCCAACCAACACAAAGTACTTCAAAGAGTGCCCCAAAGTTTCTACCGGAGAGTCAAGAACGTGTGCCAACCCCTATGCATAGGTTCATGGGCGGAACCCGCAAGTTGGTCACCAAAACATACATCAAGAGGCACGTGAAATCCCATTGTCACCACAGATAAACACGGCAAGACATACATCAAGTGTTCTCAAATAAAGACTCAATCCGATAAGATAACTTCAAAGGGGAAACTCAATTCATCACAAGAGAGTAGAGGGGGAGAAACATCATAAGATCCAACTACAATAGCAAAGCTCGGGATACATCAAGATCGTGCCATAGAGGGAACACGAGAGAGAACACGAGAGAGAGAGATCAAACACATAGCTACTGGTACATACCCTCAGCCCCGAGGGTGAACTACTCCCTCCTTGTCATGGAGAGCGCTAGGATGATGAAGATGGCCACCGGTGATGGACTCCCCCTCCGGCAGGGTGCCGGAACGGGCTCCCGAGAGGTTTTTGGTGGCTACAGAGGCTTGTGGCGGCAGAACTCCCGATCTATCTTGATATTCGATGTTTTTAGGGTACGTAGGCATATATAGGCGAAAGAAGTCGGTCGGGAGGTGCTCGAGGGGCCCACGAGACAGGGAGCAGGCTCAGTAGGGGGCGCCCTCCTATCTTGTGGCCTCCTCGAGGCTCTTCTGACGTGAACTCCAAGTCTCCTCGATGATATTCTTCCAAAAAATCATATTGCCGAAGGTTTCATTCCGTTTGGACTCCGTTTGATATTCCTTTTCTTCGAAATACTGAAACAGGCAATAAAACAACAATATGGGCTGGGCCTCCGGTTAGTAGGTTAGTCCCAAAAATGATATAAATGTGTAAAATAAAGCCCATAAAGATCCAAAAGGGGTAATATAATAGCATGGAACAATCAAAAATTATAGATACGTTGGAGACGTATCAAGCGGCTCCGGTGAAGTGGTGAGTAGGCAGTTGGGGGTTCCAAGGTGTAGAAGGTAGATCCGGCGGGGTGTGAGGTCCACCGCTGTGGCAGAGGACTAAATTCGGCGGCTTGCCGTGGTTGGGGTCGGGGAGGGGAAGCGGAGGGGCTCTGGGGAAGAATGTTGGGGGAAAGAGGGGAAAACAATGGAGTTACCAAAGCAGCCCTTTTCCATTCATGTGGCAGGGGTAAAACAGGAATATCGCAGGGCTAAAATTTTGGGTGCGTGATATTTCGATGTGAGCGGGAAGTTTGAAAGCTTTTGGCGCCTAAAATTATAAATATCCTGCTCTCGTACGGCCGACTATGATATCATGGCCGACAATTTGTTTGTTTTGCACGCAAAAAAAAGTGCAAGGTTTGAAAATCAATGTCTCCAACTCGAAACTTAGATTGTCCATTCAATTCAAATATGGATCATTGAGCTACTACAAGCAAATACCATCATACGGTCCAATTCAAATGAAATTCCAAATGTGTTTATCCTAAATGTGATGACAAAAGCAAAAATGTGTATGTGTATGCATAAACTGGATGATTATAAAGTTTGAACATGCCCGTATGTGTATATCTCTAGGTTTGATATATGAATTTGAAATCACGAAATCCCGGCTTAAAAAATGTACCTCCGTTTAAATGAATTACAAAAGCTAATGATGGAGTCGAATTCCAAAATTCCAATCTTAGGTTTGTAATTCTGGTACATCAAGGTATATCACGCATGTTCAAAAGTATCGTTATCTCATAGTACAAACTGTGAAACAAATTGATCAACCATGAGTGCACAATATCTCAATTACGCTAA
>NC_041391.1:186825817-186854131 GCF_002162155.2 Triticum dicoccoides | reverse complement strand
GAACACCAACACACGAGCACATTAAGACCCTTCTCTCTTGTAAAGTCCGGACCCCAACATAGGTCTCTATCACTTTGTCTCCCGAGCATGCACACATCTCTTCCCTCACTTTCTAGGTCTCCCGCAATCTCTCTTACCCAAGCACACGCACTATGTAGAGTGTATATTTCCCATACACACAAAATGTCGCCCCCAAACGTCTATCTCCCTAGTGATGTGGTTCTCGCGCACTCACCTCACACACCACCCCCACTGCAAACAAGCACACTTTGTCTCCTTGTGCACCACTCTCCTCTTTCTATCTCTCCCACATGCGGACCCGCCCCAGCTCCTTCCCTGTATACATATATGTCGTGACTCTTTGCATAGCTCCCTAATGTACAATCGTTCTCGATTTCGCACATTGTTCTCTACACCATCTATTCTAGATCTCTCATGAAGTCCCTATCACACACACGATGACTCGCTTCCCTTGTGTCTCCGTTCATAGGCCAATTTCGGAGAACATCAACATTGTCTCCCTATATATACGCCATTTATGGACACAAACGACCCCTCTCGCCCCTCTCTCTCTCTCTCTCCGTCGCTAGCTCTCTCTTTCTCTCGCTCTCACACCCCTCTCCCACACACACACTCGATGTCTCTTCCAAATAGTCTGCTCCCCCCGCCCGCACCCGTGCTATCTCGCTACTACACATGTCACACCAATCCCCCTTCCCTTGTACTAGGTTTACATCATCAGTGGTCTCTCTACTCCACATACACTCTCTCCCTCTCACACACAAACGCATGTACAAACACACACAGACACGCACAAACACCAATTTATCTGGATCCTCATCTCTCCCCATGTCCGCATGTGTATCTCACACACTCACTCTCTAATTATGTATATGTGTCTCCACGTTACACAACACAAAGCCCCATGTACATGTCTCTCTCTATCCTCCACACACATAGACACAAAGAATATGTTATCATTGCCTCAGTCTCTAACATATCACACACGCACACTGTCTCTCTCTCTCTCGCAAACATGCTCAACAAGGGTTTCCCCGTGAATAACTTACCGTCTATTCATCAACAGTCATGGCAGTACGGCGAACACGAGACGTGAAAACAATAAATCTACACGTGCTTAGACCACCTAGTATGACTACTAGGACTAGAGCAAGCCAAAAAGCGCGCCGCCGTCACCCCCTCCTTGTCGGCGATGGGAAAATCTTTGTTTTACACAGTCGAGAAGTCATTGTGCTAAGGCCCCACATGCTGAGGCGTTGAATGGAATGTAGATGCTAGTTTTACGGAAGCAAGTATCGATAATACATTTGTATCTCCATACTTATATTTCTTCTCTTATAAAAAGCCGAGTTGGTGATGATGGTACGTGTGCCATCTTGCAATATAGACCGTCCGATCTATATCTGACGGATGGAAATTAAACTAAAAGATACCCGCACCCCTCTTCACATTTGCAGACAAGGCCTTCCCTCGTTCATCCTTATCTCCAACAAACCTCATTGTTGAGCAATTAAGAAAGGTAGCCTCTGGAACAAACTGGCCTGGTGGCCACTGCCGGCGTCGTCAATCCCCATGCCTCCGCTCAGTCCGACCACCAACCACCACCACACTCCACTCCTCTTCACCTTATCTCATATTTCTCAAGATATCATTAGTTTTTACACATGGGATTACTCCCGCAAGGGTCAATCGCAACAAGTGTTTTATAAAAAAATGCATCTTGATGTTCCGTGCAATGCACGGATCTTGCTAGTACTCCTACACAAGACTAAGTTGGTGATGCTGGTGTGTCCGCCATCCGTCGTTTCTGACCATTAGATCTACATCTAACGATCGTGAGGTAAGTTGTTGCCTTTTCTCACCAACATCCCACTTGTCTACCAATTTGCAGAAAAAACCCATAATTAGTATCTTAAAACCAACAACATCCCTCCCTGACCTCACCAAAACAGCCCAAAGAATATATTCTAATTGAAACATAATATATCTCTAGTGACATATGTATATGAAAATTAGAGTGTTTTGTACCAAGTTTGTGAATAAGTATTATTCTAATTATGATTCGTTGCAACGGACATGAACATTGCTAGTATTTCCAACCATGCATTTTTTCCTAGTATTCCATAGTTTCGAGTTTTCCATCAAGATATTAGTCACTCATGGTTGATATTTACTTTCAATCATGTACACATATGCACTATGTAACTAGCCTTGCTTATTGGCTTCCAAAGCTTAACTTTCACTCCTACTTACAATATGTAGAGTATTTAACAAAAAACTACCACTTTCAACGAGCCCTAGGAAGAATCTATTGTACAAAAAATAGCAAAAACATACCCAAAATTTCTTAATCCACGCCAAAAACTACTACCTAGTACTCCTACCGATTAGGTTCGTTTAAACCCATTTATGACAGGGTTGGCCCACACGTCCGTGCTGACGAGGCAGCTTAAACCAACACATTTTGTTTGACCGTTGACACGAGGGGCCCACATCTGACCTTCTATCCTGTTATTCCCCCTCAAATCATTATTTTTCCTGAACATTACTTCAAATAGTACTGATGCGTGTTCGTCGGTGGCGCCGGTGATGAGCAAGTTGGCCGCCGCTCTGCCGGACGGGCCAGACGCCGCGCTGGCCTCCACACGGGTTGGCAGGCTGGCCCGAGCATGACTCACGAGCGAGAAAGCCGCCGCGCTGGCCTTCGCTCGAGCCAGATGGCTGGCCTTAGCGTGGCGCGCGCGAGCAAGCCGCCGCGCTACCGTGCCAATCTAGCTAGCAAACCTTGCAGACAAGCAGCTAGACGGAGCTATCTTGGCTAGCTGGCGGCCACGAGCGCCAGATGGAGCTGGCATCCGGGCTGCCGCAACATGGGCTCCGCACCGCTAGCGGTTTTGACCTCGCCTTCTGCCGGCGGCGATAGCTGCGTCCCATGGCCGAGGATGACTAGGTGGACGGGCCGGAGGTAGGAGGTCACTCGAGGATTTTTGTTGGTAAGAGCATGTACAATGGTTGATAAGGTAGTCTTATCTTAAGTCTGCCACGTATGCAAGTGGTAGTAGTTTCTTGGCATTTTAGTGGTTTCTTGCATTATTAGGGGTTTCTTGTAAGGAACAATGTACGTACTACTAGCGACAAAAGGCGATTCTAGGTTGCGTTGTACTTCAACGAGTACTACTAGTGGTCGCGGGAGTGTATACCTCCTTTTGTGGGTTTGATCCCGGCCGAACGCACGACGGCCTTTTTAAAAAAAATAGTACTACTACACTTCGCTGCGAGCCAATATTTTACACGGGTAGTTTGAGTTTTGAAGTCAAACGGACGTGCGGCCCCACAATCTGGGTGCACTGGATAGCCTAGCCACGTGAACGGGTTTTCCTTCCCAGCATCCCATGGCTCGCGTGCTCGCCCTAGCCGCACCTCGCTTGCAGCTTCCTCATCAGCTAGTAGCATATTTAAACTAGCGCCTCCCAATTAAGCCCGAGGAGCCTAAAAAGCCTGGCGGGGCATTCGGAATTGTGCCATATGGCTCTGTACGTAAAGTTCTCTACTACTACTCTGTAGCTTGTGGCGTTGCACGCATGGACTTCACTCCATTATCGGCTCTACTATAAAAGAAATTCCTCTTGACGTATTTTTTTTGAAACGGAGGCAAAAGCTTTGCTTCATCTCATTCATAAAGAAGGAACTACTAACAAAGTTCGACAAGATCCATTACACCTCCACAAATGGAAGCGAAAAGCCTAGTCTCGTTGTATCAAATAACTCAAATGTTCTGCCCCCGCAGTAACCGTCGCTGATAAACAGGCTGCTAGTGTGTGCGTGAGAGGAGCGGCTGAGTAGGCCAGCTACGTGAGAGGAGCGGCTGAATAGAGCACCGAGAGTACCCACTAGGCCACTACGCAGGTGTACTTCCCCTGCATTGATAGTACAGCGATGGTTCTAGAGAACGGCAGTACCTTCCACTTCCAACTGATGCTCCTTGGCCCTAAGATTCAAGAGTTCAAAACAGGTGCACTATACTAGACTAGACTAGAAGTACAGTACATCGCACTACTAGTTGAGAAAAGTAGTACTAGTACTGCTACAGTACGAGTACATACTCCTCTGTCACATAATGTAAGACGTTTTTTGACACTAGTTGGCGTGTACAAAAAATGGCAAAAACATACCCAAAATTTCTTAATCCACGCCAAAAACTACTACCTAGTGCCAAAAATTTCTTACTAGTGTTATTATTTACAGTATAATGCAATCCCATAACGTTCCATAATGCTAGTACTAGTAGTAAATAATAGCCTCACCCCTTCGCTGAGGAACGATCTACAGTTGGAAGGGACGAGGCCCTGCGATTACTACGCTCTTATCTCCTCCTCACCAGTTCCCCTCCCCCCGAAGAGAAGGCAGTTCATCGCTGCTCCCATGGATTCTCCGGGCGGTTCTCCTCCTCGTCGGGGCTGGGAGACCTTGGACGATGATCCTCTGGGAGAAATCGCACGCCACTCCGACGTCCTCACCGCCGCAAGACTCGGTGCTTCCTGCGCCAACTTTTTCAAGACGCTGCTTAAACATGCTTGGGAAAAGGCCATGCTTGTTGGTCTTCCATGCGTCCTCGAGGAGAAGGTTCTTCTATGGGACAGTCCTTCGAACGGTCAACCGCTCCCTGGCCATGGTTGCACGTTGACTCCTCTAGAGTTGCCGATGTTGAGAGGTAGTCGGATTTTGTCCGATGAGTAGGTCAGTAATGGAGTTTGATCATGTACTACTTAGTTATTC
The DNA here is from genome assembly GCF_002162155.2 of Triticum dicoccoides. Taxonomy (NCBI): domain Eukaryota; kingdom Viridiplantae; phylum Streptophyta; class Magnoliopsida; order Poales; family Poaceae; genus Triticum; species Triticum dicoccoides. The sequence continues at coordinate 186,849,334 of NC_041391.1, read as the reverse complement.
CATTTCCATCTCGTAATTTCTCCGCTGCCAACCGTCTTATATATAGGTCTGGGTCGGTGCCAACGAAGATTGGCTTGCATACCTCCGGCCAGATACCACCATCATTTTGCACAACATCCACAGCAGTGCGGCCGTTCCGGTATACCCCTTCTCCACCATTGGGATCGGCCTTCCGGACTGGCTGGGCTTGAATACATATGATGATGCCTACATGAGATTGAAGAAGATAGCAATTGCGGACCCGCCGACAAAGTGACGCGGCTACGACGATTACTATCTCTTCGCGATGTTCGACATAAGGATTGCCATCAATGCAAGAGGCAGTAACGGTAGAGGCTGACGCATGTTGGCAGCGGCAGATTTGTGCCCCTACACGTTCGAAGATGCCGTGCTCCATCTAGGCCGCACACGTTCGAAGATGCGGTGACAAGCCAGGGGACTTGTTTCATCTGGTTGCCATCCTACGGTACGGGAGATTACAAACGGAATGCACAAACCATCATTTGCATCCCTAACGGTACTCCACTATTTTGCAGGGACCAGTCATCCCCCGATCAAAATAAGATCGCTGATCCTGGATGTGCATTTGCATCCGCGATTCGGTCTAACCTGGAACCTTGTAGCTGATTTTGGCATATTGGGATCAACTATCTTAGCAGTCGTTACCCATGGTACCACTGATGTGCAACATGGTCACACAATCTAACATGATCGGACCATCACCATCTATCCAGGTATTCCATTTTTTTAACCCTCTCGCCTTCTCTTTCATTGTTGTACTAGTAGTATACTTAGTAGTACTAGTAGGAGTACTTTTTACCTTGGAGGACGCGTATAGCTAGCTAGGCCCTTGAAGACTTGAACCCACTAGCTGCCACCATTTTTGGTTTTCCATGTCTTACTATCTCATCCATGTAGCCAAGAGTGGATATATATAATAAGCCGGTTATTTTACTTCCTCTATACCGGAGTAGTACTATTTGTTGCACAGTATTACTGACCGCCATATTTGAGCACAACATTATTATGCATGGACCTTGACTATGTATGTCACCATATGTCCAGATCTGAGATGCCGCGTGTACCAGATGAACGGCGCCGAGTTCGACCCCCGTGATGCTACATGGGTGCCGAGGAACACTCTTGGAGAGTACTCGCTTTTCATCGGGGACAGCTACCACATTGTGAAGCGGATGCCACCTTCCGTGCACGACATGAAAGGCCTGCCGTTCATGAAGCATGGTTGTGTCTTCAGTGTGCACCGCCGGATGAACAACATGTTGGGACATGCTATCCCTGATTTATGCCACTTTAGCTTGGATGAGTCTCCATCTTGTGGAACCGGATTAGAAAGCTGCGACAATGATTTTCGTTGCCCACCACTATGGATCGTGCCATCCATGAAGAACACCTGGGAATGGAACCTGGAGGAGGACATGTAGCCCATCTATAACGTGTAAGTGGAGTACGGTAATTGTGAACGGTAGCGCTGTGAATATATGTAGACTAGTCGTGCACAAATTTATCACATGAATTGGAGATGAACTTGTGTGGCATACTGGCATTTGTCCTTTAGAATTTATTACTAGTAAATGTGTTATGTGTACGTGCAACTTGTGTGGTTGTTGCACGGGCTCCAACATGCTCTTTGAGAAAAAAAAGGTGGCACAGCTTTGGATATACGTGACGTGGCGGCATCATACAGTAGCATCGTTCGCCATAGTTGTAGTACACTCCTACTAGGACGACAACTCCTAAAAAACCTTGCGCTTGGCTCTTTGCCTCTTTGGGAGGTTCAACAGTTCGTACTCGTGTGAACCTTGCACTTGACTCTTCGCCTCTTCGGAAGGTCCAACAATGATGATACTACAGTACAATATGCTTCTGGTAATCTGACACCGATTGAACTGTTGCACGTCCACAGCGAGGGTGAGGGCGAGGGAGAGGGAGAGGGAGAGGGCGTTGTAGTCAAAACCCTCTCCTCGTCCTGCGAACCACCACGCGCGTGGGCGAGGGAGAGGCGTAGTAAGCAAGCTTCTGCTCGTTCGGCTAGTTGACGGGACACATCAAAGCAGTACTAGTACTAGTAGTAATCCATACTACGTCCTTTCTGATTAATATGGCTTAATTTGAAACAAGAAAAATACACTGGCGGTCAACGTATGTAACAATACGCTCTTTACGGTCACTATATATAGTTTTGCGGCGATTATACGATCACTAGCTCATCGTAGAGCACCATATTGCACCCTACTGACCGGCCACATAGTCGACGTGGCACTTTGTTGATTGGTTAAATTGTCACCTGGTTTCTGGGTCCCACCTGTCAGTTGGCAGAGCAAAGAAATCAGTTAAACAAAACTTTACGCAGGCGCGACACGAGTCCAACCCTTGCGCGCGAACCACCCTGGCTGTGTATGTGAGTGCATGCACGTGTCCTCCCTCAGTCTTCCAACAAAGAGTGTACATCGGCTATAAAACAAAGAGTGTAGTACATGATGTACATCTACACTTCCAATGCATTTAGCCTTTAATCTAAATCGATATTGATTGACTAATGCACCAACCTGTGCTATAGGTATAGGCTACATGTCTATCCTTACTTACAGCATGCAACGGCCTTCATTTAATCTTCTTCTCTCAATGGTCGCATGCACACATAAGTCTGATACTTTTGGGCGTTAATTATGCCCTCGTCAATGTGTAAATCTCTAAATGTACAGTCTTTCACGGACGTAGGGAGTAGGTTGAGCACTTGAGCGTGAGCGTGTGTGTTGCGTCGTGTGCTGTGTGCCGCGTGGGTGTGTGAGTGTTGTGTTCGTCCATGTGTACGTGTGAGTGTTGCATGTTGCATGCATGAATGCATGCATGGGGCTTACTCCTTCCCATTTAAATGTTCATATTTCAAGCTTCCTCTGTTCCCTCCATATGGTGATACTCCCTCTGTTCCCAAATGCGGAGTAAAAGCCTCCCTCTGTTCCCAAATATGGAGTATTTGTCTTTCTACAAATTTCAACAAGTGACTAGGTACGGAGCAAAATGAGTGAAGTGAGCGTAGAGGCATCGGGATATTGTAGAAAGGAAGTCCTCGCGATCCATTATTCCCCATCTCAGTCAGAGAGAACTATTCAACTAGTCTTCGCAGTGAAGTGACAATACACGCTGCAGCAGACGGGACACGTAATTAATAAGTTGAACCAGCGTGTTGGTGTTACTAAATCAGCCTTACCCAGTACTGCCATCATGTTTGCCAGTAGAGCACGCTTCCGCAAATACGCCTACGCACCTCTGTCCTCCATTAACTGACATATGGGCCCTCTTGTGGTAGACCCACATGTCATCAGTGTAACTATTTACACTCCGAAGGACAGTATATCCTGGTAGTAGTACTAATAGAATTGAGATTTAATGCACTTTCTTCCCTGTCTTCCACTCTTCTTCCTCCTCTCTTCTTCTTCCTCCTCTCTTCCCCATCGTCGGCCGCACACCATTTACCCCCGCTCACTGCTCGCCCGCCCGCGCCATCTTCCTTGGTAGCTCGTGCGTACCATATCCCCCCGCTCACTGCTCGGCCACACGAGGAGAAGCTTCTTTGCTCGCCCGCCCGAATCCACTTCCCAGCTGGCTCGCAGGCACCGAAAACCCCAATGGCAGAATCGACTGACACGCAGAGCCGCGATTGGAATTCCCTCCCCGGTGTTCTCTTGGAGCAGATCTGTAGTCGTATGGACCTACTCAGCACCGTCCGTCTGGTCGCATGCTCAATGTCTTTGTACCGTCTACTCGTCTGCAATCGGCCGGCTCTTTTCAAGACACCCTGCTTGCTGATGCCCGATCCTCGCAGGTGGCCCAGACACCAACTTGACGATCCTATGGAGGTTGCCGTGGTGCCCCTCGCCATGCTACCACTACCCGTCCACCTGTCCTTCATGCGCGGCCACTACTGGGCAGGCATGAAGGCCAACTGGATCGTCCTCATCCACCACACCGGTAGTCCGTGGCGTCTCATGGGTATCTACACCCAGCAAGAGATCACCCTTCCATCGTTGGATACCACCGCCATCGAGCCTCGCGGCCCACCGGACACTCCTGCCTACTACGCATGAGACGCGTCAAGCTTTTGGCTCGACCTCTGTTTGCAGAAAGTTGTAATCTGCGAAGTGCACACACCATCAAAAGACTACATGGATTACAAGCTCATTGCCTTGTTCAACATGGGATTAGTCTATCTGGAATCCGGTCGCCATACATGGTTATGGCTCATCATCAATCATGTTAAGGCAACATTTCTGTCTGATGTTATAGTGCACGATGGCATCGTTTACACGGTCGACACACAGATTGGCTGCCTATACTTGTGGAATCTATCATCGTGTAATTGTTCTATCTCATCTCTTCTTTACCTTATGAATACGACTGCCTGTTCATTTGTTACAAATTTAGAATGCATAGCATGTCTATAACCACATCATTGCTATATGTTCCTCTCATTTCCTAGATTTTTATGACCACACATGTTATTGTTAGAGTTGATATGAGAACAATTGGCATCTAATGATTGTTAGAATACATATTATGAGCATAACATCATGATTGCTATATTTTACTCTCTTTTACAAGATTTTTATAACAATGCATGTTATTGCTTAGAGTTGATATGAGAACAGTAGTAGTAAGTACTATGGTAGAATATGAGTAGGCGCTGTCATAGCTGTTTTCCTCTCATTGTCACATGATGTTTGAACCATGACATATTGCTAGAATATGAAAGCCATTGGCTTATTTTTTAACTTGGGGTATGATTATGACCACGGCATCGCAATTCTCTGTCTATGATATGTGTCACTGTTATAATAATCTTAATTCCACACATACTCTGAACATGATTGTTTATTTTTGTCCTTTTGGTCTCCAATTTGAATTGTTGCAGCAGACGCAAATGCGCTGGCCTTCATGATTCCAGGACCTGGAATCATACCGGCTGATGGGTGGTGGTTTATCGCTCGTTCAGCTGACGGCGGTCATTTGATGCTCATTCGCACGTACCAAATTAACCAAACCATTACATCAAACCACATGCAGTACAATGCGTGGGGTGTTCGTGATATTGATGGCTATGGCTGCTTCGTGTTCGAGAAAGATCCCAGCTCCATTGGGCTAGGCGTATTCAACTGGAGGCAGGTTTACAGCCTCAGCAACCACTCCTTGTTCCTCGGGCTCAATTATCCGATCATCCAACCAATCATCGATCATATCACCGGCGATGATTACTGTGCTATGCAACTTCCATTCGTGAGGGGGAGGCTGTGTTTACACATCATACCATGGGTTTCATGAATCACCATATCCAGAGATTCGTCGACACAGCTTGTTGCCAGATAATCTTCAGTGTGTGAAAGGCATCAAGCTTCCATGCGATGGATGACTTTTGCAAACCCGACATGCGACGATGTGGTTCATGCCAACAGCAAATATGCACAACTTGATTCGTGCTGATATCTAAACTGAGCCATGTATTCTGCTGCTGTAGCACGATCCTCTTTTGTTGGATATTATGTACTGTTGTTAGTTTGAAGCACTCCTCTGGTTTGAAGGGATGTACTGATAATGATGATGGAGATGCTGTGTAGAAGCCATATATAAATTGTGACACTAAATATGACTAGTAAGTAGTACAGTAGCAGTACTAGTATACGTCAGTCAAATTATTCATCATGTCCACACATTGAATTGACGTGACAACACGCTGCGCGTGAGGTGACACAAGAATCCCGACGGTGTGTTCGGGTATTCTGGACTTCAGATTTGGAGTACCACTTATCTGTCGAAATCTTTCATCATTCACTTAAAACAGTCGATTGATCATACATTGAGTACCATATAACTGGAATTACCGATGCAAGTCGAAGAAGGATTGGTCGGTGCTGCTGGCTGGCGTCAAGTTCGATCCCACGGATCAGGAGCTGATCGAGCACCTTGAGGCCAAAGTGAGTGCTGACAGCGCGAGATTTCAGTCTCTCATCGATTTGTTCATACCAACCATCGACAGCTAGCACGGCATATGCTACACCCAACCTGAGAAACTTTCAGGTAAGACACCGATCGGCCATCTACTTGCACAAACATACTCCTTTGTTTATAGATCTATTTTTCTTTTTAGACGCAGACCTGGTGAAGCAATTACAATTTGACAGTTAATAAAAAGTGAAACAAGTGACTGCAACATGCCAAAGATGTTATGAAAATGCCAACTAGGCACACTAAAACCTGTATTCCACAATACTGCAGGTATCACACTGAGTGGCCTAAGGAAGCATTTCTTCCAGCGCAATTCCAGGGCGTTCAAAAGGGGCACGTGGACGCGCCGCAAGATACAGTTGGAGTGCAGCATGCACGCGATGTGGCACAAGACCGGCAATACCTTGCCGGTGATGGTTAACGGCCGGCAGACGGGCAGCAAAAACGGTTATGGTGCTGCACACCAACAAGAACTTCGACTAGCAGAGGACCAACTAGGTGATGCACCAGTACCACCTCGGGGACCTAGAGCAAGAGAAGGAGCGGGAACTGGTCCTCTGCAAGATTTTCTACCAGACGAACACTAGGGCCAGGAGTAAAAAGATTATAAGTTAGTTTGGTATTGGTAGTTGTACTACCTTGTCGTCCGCAAGTTGGTATTGTTGTTAATGATCTTTTGGTATGAACTTGCATTTGCTTCCAACCATCATGCCGAGGGTCGACGTGGATATAAAGCTGAATCATTTGTTTCGAAACGAATTTTCAGGAACCTTATTTTTACTTGATGGGTAGCATAAGCACCCGCCGTGCGAATTCCCAGTTCTCCAATTTTTTCAAAACAAGTGCATGCACTTATTATCACGATAAAAAAACAATATCCGTGCAGCATCCCAGTTATCAGTCTGTACTTGCAGAATTCTCTCGTTTATTGAGCACGTATACTATTTTTTCAGGTCGAGCAAGTTTCAATTGGGTTGTAGACTGCCCAGGGTTGGTTTTGTTTTTAACAGGCCCAGCCCATGACGACAATGGGGCACAAAGATCCAGCAGGTATCTACTGGCCTCTGGCCCGCCAACGTTAGTTATATTTTGTCTTACAACATCCGCAGGCAGTTTTTTTACTGAATCAAACACACAGCACAGTTCTATTTTCCTCTTGAAACGCATGTCCTACATCCGTTTTCTAATCTCTACCTATCGTTTTACTAGTTCATATACACGTATCATTATATTGAAAACACATAAAATTCCCTTTTCATATTTACATCCTTATTTTTGTTGTTTTTTCCCACCCAGTGCTTATTTTTTTACCACTGTTTCCCCTTAAACCAACTCAATTGTCCCACGTCTTATTTGCTTACAAAAACAAAACAATTTTTTTGGCAAATCAATAAGTTCTTAAAAAATGTTTATCATTTCAAGATTACAACAGTTCGGACTCCACCGAAATATGCAAAATAAGGTTGAACTTTTTGACCGTGGTCCTGGGCAGAAAATGGGTTGTAATAAATTACTTAACAATTAGCAAATGGGCTGCAAATTATAAAAAAATAGCAAATGGGCTTTATGTTGTCTGCCACATATTTGGAGGCTGACTTGTGGGCCTACTAAGTTCATGCGTACACAAGGTTTCTCAAAAAAGAAACTTAGTCAACAATTGACTCTACTAGCATCAGACCGTTAGATGTCAATCTAACGACAATCGTGCTTCTTCAGTCTCTGATCTTCCTGCCCCAGCTGCCCAAACTAGCGCCGTCGGAACCGCCTGCTCCCTCCTCCTATGGCCGATAGTGCTGCTGGGCAGGCCCCACGGCCCCATCATACTCGCATCTTTGGCCTTTCTATCCCTCTACTCACCCACACCTCCTGTTATTTTTCGGCAACGGCAGCCGAACCAGTCAACCCTCATACTCTCCACCTCGTGGGCAGCCACTGCCGTGTCTTCCCCGGCTCCATGTCGTTCCCTTTGTAGGGCTCGCCGTCGTCCACCGCCTTGGTGCTCTTGGCGCAGCATGGTCAACGATGTCCATCCAACGGCCGTAGTGCTTCTTCAACCTCTGGTCTTCTTGCCCCAGCCGCCCAAAGCAGCACTAGTCGTGCCGCATGCTCCTGCCTCCCGTGGCCGGCTGTGCTGCCGCGGAGGCCTCACCGTCCCCATACTACTCCCACCGCTAGCCAGGCCATCCCTCCACTCACCCACTCCCCCTGTTATTCTGCGGTGACGGCAGCCTCACACCGCAGCTGAACCAGTGAACCCTCGTACTCCTCTCCACGTGGGCATCCACTGACGCGTCTTCCCCGGCTCCGCATCGTCCCCTTTCTAAGCCTCGCCGTCGTCCACCGCCGTGGTGCTCTCGGCGCAGCATGGTCAATGTGGTCAATGACCGACTTCCATCGGAAGAGTACTGTACGTGGAGAAGCTGACAGCTGGGTCCATGGCAGCCGCAAGGAAGTGCCTCCTTATTACGCGCAAAATAATTATTCCTCCACCTGACAGCAGGGAGCCACCGGACGGGCCACCAGTATTTCACAGAAAAAACATTTCCCCCCTGACTACTGGGACCCACCGGACGGGCCACCGTATTTCAGAAAAAAAATGTTTGCCCCTGACTGCTGGGACCCACCGGACGGACCACCGTATTTCACGAAAAAAACGTTCCCCCCGCTATCAGCTCGGACCCACCGGAAGTGCCTCCTTATTACGCACAGAAAAATGAATACTCCCCCTGCTAGCTGGGACCCACCATGGTGGGAGGCTGACTTGTGGGCCTACTAAGTTGACGGGGACGGAGGGCTTTGTCACTTTAGTCAATATGAACGATTCTAGCTCCAGTGACCGTACGATGTCCATCCAACGGCCGTCGTGCTTCTTCAATCTTTGCTCTTCCTACTCCAGCCGCTCAAACAAGCGCCGGCGGGACTGCCTGCTCCCTCCTCCCCGCGGTCGGCTGTGCTACCACGCAGGCCTCACCGCCCCACCATACTCCCATCGCTGGCCTAGCCATCCCTCTACTCACCCACACCTGTTGTTATTCTCCGGTGAGGGCAGGCGAACCAGTAAACCCTCGTACAGTCGTACTCCCCTCCGCATGGGAAACAACTGCCGAGTCTTCCATGCCTCCGTGTCGTTCCCTTCCTAGGCCTCGCCGTCGTCCACCGCCCTGGTGCTCTCGACGCGGCCTGGTCAATGTGATCAACAACCGACATGCATCTGAAGTGGACTGTACGTGGAGAGGCTGGCAGCTAGGTGCACGGCCGCACGCAAGGAAATGCCTCCTTATTACGCACAAAATAATGATTCCTCCACCTGACATCGGGGACCCACCGAAAGGGCCTCTCTATTTCATGAAAAAAATGTTACTGCCGCTGACAGCTCAGACCCACCAGCTATATCTTCGCACGCAAGGAAGTGCCTCCTTATTACGCACAAAAAAATACTCCCCCTGTTAGCTGCGACCCAGTATAGTGGCAGGCTGACTTGTGGGCCTACTAAGTTGACGGGGATGGAGGGCTTTGTCAACTTAGTCAATATGCACGATTCTAGCTCCAGTGACCGTACGATGTCCATCCAACGGCCGTAGTGCTTCTTCAACCTCTGGTCTTCTAGCTCCAGCCGCCCAAACCAGCATCGGTCGTGCCTCGTGCTCCTACCTCCCGTGGCCGGCTGCGATGCGGCGGAGGCCTCACCGCCCCCTACTACTCCCACCGCTGGCCAGGCCATCCCTCTACTCACCCACACCCCCTATTATTCTGCGCGACGGCAGCCTCACACCGCAGCGAACCAGTGAACCCACGTACTCCTCTACGTGTGGGCATCCACTGCCATGTCTTCCCCGGCTCCGCGTCGTCCCCTTCCTAGGCCTCACCGTCGTCCACCGCTCTGGTGCTCTCGGCATGGCGTGGTCAACGTGGTCAAGGAATGGCTTCCATCGGACGTGGACTGTACGTGGAGAGGCTGACAGCTGGGTCCACGGCCGCAGCAAGGAAGTGCCTCCTTATTACGCACAAAATAATTATTCCTCCACCTGACAGCAGGGACCCACTGGACGGGCCACCATATTTCATGAAAAAAATGTTTCCCCTGACTGCTGGGACCCACCAGCTACATCTTCGCATGCAAGGAAGTGCGTCCGGGCAAAAAAAACGATTCGCCCCCTTGACTGCTGGGACCCACCAGCTACATATTTACAGGCAAGGAAGTGCCTGACAGTCGGGACCCACCTGGTCGAAGCGTACATAGTGTTGTCATTCTGGTCACGAACGTGTACGTACATACTGGTCGATGTAGAGGCGCACATGTCGTAGTAGAGGCGCACACGTGTAGTAGTATAGGCGCGCACGTAGCATGTACACGTACGTACAGCGGCTAGGGTGCAAGAAAGAAAATACGGCCACGTATGTGTACATACGGGTCGGGTCTCGAACGCCTACTCGCGCATACGTACGGCCAGGGCTCGTGTACATGGCTGGTTCGGGACGGAGAAATAGCGTCGTCTCGTGTTCATGGGGAGGCAACGGAATGCATCGTGTTCATCGGGAGGCAACGAAACGCGTGGGAGCCAACCGGCTGGGTTGGAACGGAATGCGTGGTCGTGTTCATCGGGAGGGCTTGGACAGAACAGGTGATGGAAACGAGGCCTAGCGTACCGCAGAACGGAGGAAACGGACCTCCTACGTTCGGAACGGGGTCCTGTTGTCGGGAGGGGTCTGGCGTATTGCAAAACGGAGGAAACGGACCTCCTACGGTCGAAACGGGGTCCTGTTGATCGGGAGGGGTGTGGCGTACCGCAAAATGGAGGAAACAGACCTCCTACGGTCGAAACGGGGGTCCTGTTGATCGGGAGGGGTGTGGCGTACCGCAAAACGGATGAAACGGACCTCCTATGGTCGAAACGGGGGTCATGTTCATTGGGAGGGGTGTGGCGTACCACAAAACGGGACTCCACGGGATACTGTTCATCTCCACCGTCGACCTCCTCCAGCCTCCAAGGGCTACCGTCGACCTCCTCCAGCCTCCACGGGCTCCTGTTTATCCAGCCTCCACCGCGCGCTACTCCACCGGCTACTGTTCAACCACCCCTCCACCGTCTACTGTTCCTCCAGCCCTCCACACCACGGGGTCCTGTTCAACACCCCTCCACGGGCACCCCTCCACCATCAACTGTTCATCCAGCCCTCCACACCACGGGGTCCTGTTCATCCAGAGGTAACGCCACCGCTCACTGTTCATCCACCACCACCACACCCCCCCCCCGCAATGCTCACTGTTCATCCAATTAATCGGCTTCAGTTTGCAGCAGTAGCGAAGGAATCGCTCGATCGGGTTCAGTTAACAGTCATCGGTCGATCGCTCGGGTTCAGTAACGCGTAGCCTGCAGTGCAATCGCTCGGCTTTAGTTAGAGCCCAACGCCTCGCTCGGGTTCAGTTAGAGCCAACGCCTCGCACACATGCGCGTACGTGTACGAGAGAAACGCGCATCGCTCGGCCCCCGACCTCCCACTGTAACCGGCAACTCCCTGAAATTTTCCTCGCCCTCGCTTCTACCACGGCTTTTTTCCGTCATGGACGACCCAAAGAATGTCATGCAGCTGCGTCTCCGGCCCGCCCAGGACGAAAAGCCCATTTTCTGTCATGATTTTTTGTCATAGAAGTAGGATCCCACCACATCTATGATGATACCGGGTTTTGTCACAATTATCGTCATAGAAGTGTCACATGTATGACAGAAAAAAAAATCGTTCGGCCCAAAATGTCACGGATGTGTCTTTTTTTTGTAGTGATCCTTCCTGAAGGCACCGCTTTGGAGTCCACGGTTCATTGTATGCGTCTTCATCTCTTCGTGGTAGTGTGCTAGGGGTGGTGTTGCTGCACTCAGCGCTTTTGTATCCTTCCTTGGGTGTCTGTGGTGTTGGCGTGCGTCTGTATCAGATGATGTTGGTCTTTGCTTTATATATAAAGCGGGGCGAAAGCCTTTTTCGGTACATCATGTCATCTTGCTTAATGTGTTACTCCGTTCTTTATGAACCTAATACTCTAGATGCATGTTGGATAGCGGTCGATGTGTGGAGTAATAGTAGTAGATGTAGGCAGGAATCGGTCTACTTGACACGGATGTGATGCCTATGTTCATGATCATTGCCTTAGATGTCATCATAATTATGCGCTTTTCTATCAATTGCTCGGCAGTAATTTGTTCGCCCACCGTAATACATGCTATCTCGAGAGAAGCCACTAGTGAAACCTATGGCCCCCGGGTCTCTTTTCCATATTATTGAATCTCGTTTATATCTTGCTAGTTTCCGATCTATTATTTTGAAATATTTACTTTCCAATCCATGCATCAAAAATACGAAAAATATTTACTTTATTATCTCTATCAGATCTCACTTTTGCGAGTGACCGTGAAGGGATTGACAACCCCTTTATCGCGTTGGTCCCAAGTTCTTGATTGTTTGTGCGGGTATTCAGTGACTTGTGCGTCGTCTCCTACTGGATTGATACCTTGGTTCTCAAAACCGAGGGAAATACTTACACTACTTTGCTGCATCACCCTTTCCTCTCCAAGGGAAAACCAACGCAAGCTCAAGAGGTAGCAAGAAGGATTTCTGGCGCCGTTGCCGGGGAGATCTTCATCAAGTCAAGCCATACCAAGTACCCATCATAAACTCTTCTCCCTTGCATTACATTATTCGCCATGTGCCTCTCGTTTTCCTGTCCCCAACTTCTAAAATGGTTTGGAGATGCCCCAGAAGGCATCCCCTCTTTCGTCTTCGTCTATCGGTAACTTTACTTGAAGCTGTATTTTTATTCACCACATGATATGCGTTTTGCTTGGAGCGTCTTGTATGATTTGAGTCTTTGCTTTTTAGTTTACCACAATCATCCTTGCTGTACACACCTTTTGGGAGAGATATGCATGAATCGTGATTTATTAGAATACTCTATGTGCTTCATTTATATCTTTTGAGCTAGACAATATTGCTCTAGTGCTTCACTTATATCTTTTTAGAGCACGGCAGTGGTTTTATTTTATAGAAATTGTTGATCTCTCATGCTTCACTTATGTTATTTTGAGAGTCTTTTAGAACAGCATGGTAATTTGCTTTGGTTATAAAATTAGTTCTAATATGATGGGCATCAAAGATGGGTATAATAAAAACTTTCATATAAAGTGCATTGAACACTATGAGAAGTTTGATTCATTATAATTGTTTTGAGATATGAAGATGGTGATATTAGAATCATGTTAGTAGAGTAGTGGTGAATTTGAGAGATACTTGTGTTAAAGTTTGTGATTCCCGTAGCATGCACGTATGGTGAATCGTTATGTGATGAAGTTGGAGCATAATTTATTTGTTGATTGTCTTCCTTATGAGTGGCGGTCGGGGACGAGCGATGGTCTTTTCCTACCAATCTATCCCCCTAGGAGCATGCACATAGTACTTTGTTTCGATAACTAATAGATTTTTGCAATAAGTATGTGAGTTCTTTATGACTAATGTTGAGTCCATGGATTATACGCACTCTCACCCTTCCACCATTGCTAGCCTCTCTAGTGTCGTGCAACTTTTGCCGGTACCATACACCCACCTTATAATTTCCTCAAAACAGCCACCATACCTACTATTACGGAATTTCCATAGCCTTTCCGAGATATATTTCCATGCAACTTTCCACTCCGTTTATTATGACACGCTCCATCATTGTCATATTTCCTTGCATGATCATGTAGTTGACATCGTATTTGTGGCAAATCCACCGTTCATAATTTTTCATACATGTCACTCTTGAATCATTGCACATCCTGGTACACCACCGGAGGCATTCACATAGAGTCATATTTTATTCTAACTATCGAGTTGTAATTCTTGAGTTGTAAGTAAATAAAAGTGTGATGATATTCATTATTAGAGCATTGTCCTAGTGAGGAAAGGATGATGGAGACTATGATTCCCCCACAAGTCGGGATGAGACTCCGGACAAAAAAGATAAGAGGCCATAAAAAAAAGAGAAAAGGCCTAAATAAAAAATGAGAGAGAAAGAGAGAAGGGACAAGGCTACTATCCTTTTTCCACACTTGTGCTTCAAAGTAGCACCATGATCTTCATGATATAGAGTCTCTTATGTTGTCACTTTTAAATACTAGTGGGAATTTTTCATTATAGAACTTGGCTTGTATATTCCAATGATGGGCTTCCTCAAAAGTGCCCTAGGTGTTCGTGAGCAAGCAAGTTGGATGCACACCCACTTAGTTTCTTTTTGAGCTTTCATACACTTATAGCTCTAGTGCATCCGTTGCATGGCAATCCCTACTCACTCACATTGATATCTATTGATGGGCATCTCCATAGCCCGTTAATACGCCTAGTTGATGTGAGACTAACTTCTCCTTTTTGTCTTCTCCACAACCACCATTCTATTCCACTTATAGTGCTATGTCCATGGCTCACGCTCATGTATTGCGTGAAGATTGAAAAAGTTTGAGAACATCAAAAGTATGAAACAATTGCTTGGCTTGTCATCGGGGTTGTGCATGATTAAATACTTTGTGTGATGAAGATAAAGCATAGCCAGACTACATGATTTTGTAGGGACAGCTTTCTTTGGCCATGTTATTTTGAGAAGACATGATTGCTTTGTTAGTATGCTTGAAGTATTATTGTTTTTATGTCAATATTAAACTTTTGAATCTTTCGGATCTGAACAATTCATGCCACAATAAAGAAAATTACATTGATAAATATGTTAGGTAACATTCCACATCAAAAATTCTGTTTTTATCATTTACCTACTCTAGGACGAGCAGGAATTAAGCTTGGGGATACTTGATACGTCCCCAACGTATCTATAATTTTTTATTGTTCCATGCTATTATATTATCTGTTTTGGATGTTTAATGGGGTTTAGTATGCTCTTTTATAATATTTTTGGGACTAACCTATTAACCGAAGGCCGAGTGCTAGTTTCTGTTTTTTTTTCTATTTTAGAGTTTTGCAGAAAAGGAATACCAAACGGAGTCCAAACGGAATGAAACCTTCGCGATGATCTTTCTTGGACCGAAATCAAACCAAAAGACTTGGAGATGAAGTCGGAGACGTAACAAGGAGGCCACGAGGCAGGAGGGAGCACCCAGGGGGTAGGCGCGCACCCACACTCGTGGGCCCCTCGTAGCTCCACCGACCTAGTTCTTTCGCCTATATATACAGCTATACCCTAAAAACATCAGGGGAGCCACGAAACCACTTTTCCACCGCCGCAACCTTCTGTACCTGTGAGATCCCATCTTGGGGCCTTTTCCAGTGATCTGCCGGAGGGGGATTCGATCACAGAGGGCTTCTACATCAACACCATTACCTCTCCGATGAAGCGTGAGTAGTTTACCACAGACCTTTGGGTCCATAGTTATTAGCAAGATGGCTTCTTCTCTCTTTTTGATTCTCAATACAAAGTTCTCCTCGATGTTCTTGGAGATCTATTCGATGTAATACTCTTTTGCGGTGTGTTTGCCGAGATCCGATGAATTGTGGATTTATGTCAAGATTATCTATGAATATTATTTGGTTCTTCTCTGAATTCTTATATGCATGATTTGATATCTTTGCAAGCCTCTTCGAATTATCGGTTTAGTTTGGCCTACTAGATTAATCTTTCTTGCCATGAGAGAAGTGCTTAGCTTTGGGTTCAATCTTGCGGTGTACTTTCCCAGTGATAGTAGGGGCAGCAAGGCACGTATTGTATTGTTGCCATCAAGGATAAAAAGATGGGATTCATATCATATTGCTTGAGTTTATCCCTCTACATCACGTCATCTTGCTTAATGCATTAATATGCTCTTATGAACTTAATACTCTAGATGCCTGCTGGATAGCGGTCGATGTGTGGAGTAATAGTAGTAGATGAAGAATCGTTTCGGTCTACTTGACATGGACGTGATGCCTATGTTCATGATCGTTGCCTTAGATATCATCATAATTATGCGCTTTTCTATCAATTGCTCGGCAGTAATTTGTTCACCCACCGTAATACGTGCTATCTCGAGAGAAGCCACTAGTGAAACATATGCCCCCCGGGTCTCTTTTCCATATTATTGAATCTCGTTTACATCTTGCTAGTTTCCGATCTATTATTTTGAAATCTTTACTTTCCAATCTATACATCAAAAATACCAAAACAAATTACTTTATTATCTCTATCAGATCTCACTTTTTCGAGTGACCTTGAAGGGAATGACAACCCCTTTACCGCGTTGGTTGCAAGTTCTTGATTGTTTGTGCAGGTATTCGGTGACTTCTGCTTCGTCTCCTACTGGATTGATACCTTGGTTCTCAAAACTGAGGGAAATACTTACACAACTTTGCTGCATCACCCTTTCCTCTTCAAGGAAAAAACCAACATAAGCTCAAGAGGTAGCAAACCCGTCAAAGGATTGTTTTCCATAGTAGCAAGTGACAATAAATTTTAGCACGTAGCACTACTAGGGAAAACCTTATACACAAGAGCTTACTAGTAGCGCTTTTTAAAAGGCAACACTGCTATTAGATATTAGTAGCGCTCGGCAGAAGCAAGCGCTGCCACTATGATCTTACAATAGCACCCTTGTTACAAAAGATGCTACTACTATAACTGCCAGACCATTGGCGGCAGGCCAGGCATACTAGTAGCGCTCGTTTGCAAAAAGCGCTACTGCTATTGCTAAATTGACCAAAAGTTTAGTCCCACCTTGCTCCGTGAACAGAATATTTACCAGCTTAAATATGGTGCTTCCCAAACTATCACAATCAATTGGTCTTTATTGAACTCTATGTGTAGGATCTATGGCAATATGAATCCTCGCCTGTACCTATACAGACGAGGATTCATATTGACAATTTAGATTCTACACAAAAAGATCAATGATGACCAATGCATTTTTTAATTTGATGTATGTTTTACATGCTAATGATCATAGCCTTAGTAGTAGCGCTGGTTCAGAAAAAATGCTCCTGCTAATGATTATAGCAGTAGCGCTTTTTATGGGCCAGCGCTACTACTACAGGTATCTTATCTTACCCGCGTGCGGCCTCACTCTCCCCTCACACTCTCATCGCCCGCACACTCCGGCCGCCGCGCGCCGTCGCCCACTCGCCCACCTTTCTGCCCTCATCTCCCCTCCCTCTCGTCGCCCTCCTCCTCTCCCCTCCGATCTCGTCGCCCCACCTCCATCCGCCGCTCCTCCTCCATCCTTCTCCTCCCTCCTTCCTCCCCCGTCGGCCAACCTCCCGCGTCGGCCCTTGTCCCCTCCCTCCCCCCCCTGCGCCGGTCGTCCTCCACCGAGATGTACTCCTCCTCCCTCCTCCCTCCTCCTTCCTAGTTAATTTTGAACCCTAGCTAGTTGAAAATTTTAGGTTATATCTTAGAATAATGTAGTAGGTTATGATTTTAGGTGTTTAATCTTAAGTGTTTAATTTTAGAATAATGTAGTATGAACCCTAGCTAGTTATGATCCAACCATGTTCAAAATGTAGGTTTTTAATTAGGTGTACTTAATATAATTTAGGTATTTTAGGTGTTTAATCTTATGATAATGTAGTATGAACCCTAGTTATGATCGAACCATGTTCAACATGTCAAATTTGTTGTTATTTTTTTAGTTAAAGCATTTATTCCCGCATCGACATCGACGATGCCTATCCCGCATCCTTGTCGTCGACTCAGCGGAGGACACCTGCTTGATCAGAGGGGCCATGTCCGGCACTGGGCTCCGCCGGGCTGGTACTAGGAGGTGCTACCTTCCAGGCGGCGCAGCTTGGTGAGGAGCCAGCCCGCCGTTGACCCGAACCTTCTTTTGTGGCGGTCGCGTGGGCCAGTGATGGTGCGGATGCTTGAGGACCCCATGGAGGTGGTACGTCACCGTGTCAGCGAGGAGGACGAGCACGTCCGTCGCTACATGGTTGCGTTGGAGGGCAGGTTCTCCAATACCTGGCAGGTTCTTCAGGGATCTCACTGGAGCTATGATCCTGTGATGGTTCCTTCTCTTTGGGTGTCCACCGTCCGCGCTGATACCTGTCGTTTGCTAGGGTTTTAGCTATATTAGTGATGTTATATGTATGATACTATTCAAGATGTATTAGTGATAATATTCGACGATGTATGGACGAAAGAGATGATTTAGTTTTGCTTATTGAATGCATGCTAATTTGAATACTTATTTATTTTACGATTTGGTTTTGCTTATTGAATGCTCAAATTGGAAAACTACTCCTACTTTGAATGCCCAAGTGGCCGGTCATGTTTGCAGGATTAATATCACTTTCGGCAAATTTCAGGCGCTCGATATGTCCTTTTTTAGCAAAGGTCATGCCGGATATTTTCATGAATTCTGGCATGACTTGTGCTAGAATATGTAGGAAATATCGAGTGGCCTGGATTTTCTAGAAAGATAATTAAACGACATATCGGGTTGACTTTAAGTCTGTCGAGGCCCCATACATGACAATCAAAAAATGAGTGAGGGAGTGTGTCCACCATATGTGAGAGAAGAATAATGCCGACTATTGTCGTGGGGGTCGCTTCTCCTTCATTCCCGTGTGCTAGACATTTTGGTTGAATGCAGTCGGGGATGAAGGGAGGAGCGACCATCACCAACAGTCGAATATATACACCACGTGAGCTGAGAGTTTTCAAAAAAAGACTCGACGGACCAATAGTCAACCCGTGCTGAATAATAATGATCTAATTTAGTTTTTGTATTACATATATTGAATTGTACAAGTTTAATCTTTGAATTATGAACCTCTACTTCCTCTACACCCGAGTAGTTGCCTTCGACTGATTTTCAATGTTTTAAATATGAAAATATATAGGAAATGTCCGATGACGAAAGGAATTTTTGTATGTGCGAATACTGTGAAGACGAGCGCGGCATGTGCGACAGGCCTCACCTAGTTGGTGGTAGGCGCTTCAACATCGTGCTGGATGAGAACTTAGAAGTGGATACAGTAAGTCACAACAACAAGTCTATTTTCGTAATTAAGCATGACTTATGCTACTTTTTCTTTTTTTGCTTCAACTTATAATTTTAATTTTTTACAATTCTACTAACGTATCCCCTGTCATGCAAGAATCTATGCCTTGGATAAGATTGGTTTTAGTACTATGGAAAGTATGGAGGTAAAGAAAGTTCACTTGAGGACCGAGCATGGTTATACTTTTGTCACAAAATTATACAATGCAGACACCTACTCCTTTTTTGAATGCAAAAATTGGAGAGCACTATGCAAGGCTTATGCATTTGAGCCTAATATGGTTATCACCTTTCATATTCGTCCAGAAGATGAAAATGAAGGTAATATAGACATCTGGTCGATGTGCAAACGCCTCCAGTTCTATCATTATGTGAGTTTCTCAACCATATTTATGTCTTGGATATTGTTTATTCAAAAATAGTTAACAACTAATTTTTATTGACAGCTTATTTTCATTCAAGCAAACATGTCCGGTGCTTGGTAGACATGACCTACTACTGTCCCGGGGTTGAACTAAATTGCGAGGAGATAAGTCATTATGTTTCATGGCTTGAGGATCTTCATACTAGGAAGACAAATTATTTTCCTGGATTTGAAAATCTTTTTCCTCTATGCATCTTTTGCATACATTATTTTTTAAGCTAAACTTCATTGCTAAGTATGTTACTACGATGTTCTTCAACAGAGACTCCCGATGATAGTTGTGCCTCAGTGGTTCGAGGCTAAAGGTCTCATCTCCATGGTTAGCATACGGCCAAGACATCCTACAATGCACATCAGTGCATTCAGGATTCCTAAAAGAGAGCAAGTCTTGATAGTCAAAGAACAAAATTGTGAATGATCGCAGAGAAGTACTAAGGGGCAGCAATTAGAAGTGCAACCCACAATTAGGAGACAGATTCATCTGCATTCTCCAATATGATGAAGCAAGAGTGTTACACATGTTCTATGTTATTTTACCTGAGAGAGAGCAGCATGAGTGATTAGTTAGCTAGAATGAGTTTGAAGATGATGATGTGCTACACTATGACTGATGATTAAATAGCTAGTGTTGGTGATAATGATTATGATGATTATTATTAGCTAGTGTTGGTGGTGATTAGATAGCTACCGTACCTAGTGTTGGTGGTGATTAGCTAGCTAGAATGAGTTTGAAGATAATGATGTGCTACACTATGACTATGACCGGTGGTAATGACTATGATGATGATTAGTTAGTATATACTTTAGTATACTTTCGACATGCACCACTATATGTTGCCTCCACTTGAACCTAATCAACATTCATTTCACCCACTGTTGTATATACTAGTATAGTTTTGACATGCACCACTACATGTTGCCTCCACTTGAACCTAATCAGCATTCATTTCACCCAATGTTGTATATACTAACTAATCATGGTGATAAAATCATATGATGAAAATATTGTATATAAAACCTATACAAATACAGCAAAAATAAGCTGCAATTTAAAAAATACAGGAAAAATAAGCAGTAGCGCTTTTCAAAAGAAACGCTACTGCTACTTACTACTATCAGCCGCGCTTTTCAAGCACACGCGCTACTGCTAACTAAGTATAGCAGTAGCGCTGGGAAAATAGCGCTACTGCTACATGTTAGCTGTAGCGCGATAGCAGTAGCGCTGGTACCAGCGCTACTGTTATGCATATTTCAAGCGCTACTACTAGGGTTTTCCCTAGTAGTGTAGTAATAATGTTTCCTTACCAATTTTCACTTACCAAGAACGCTTCACTCCTCGGAAACGGTGCCAGAAAATTGCCTTGATGACCCACAAGTGTATGGGGTCAATTGCAGCTCTTTTCGATAACTAAGAGTGTCGAACCCAACGAGGAGCGAAAGGAAATGACAAGTGATTTTCAGCAAGGTAATGTCTGCAAGTGCTAAAATTGTAAGTAGCGGAGTAGTTTGGTAGCAAGATAATTTGTAACGAGCAAGTAAAAATAGTAGTAACAAAAGTGCAGCAAGGTAGCCTAATCCTTTTGAGACAAAGGACATGCCAAAACGATTTCTTATGATAAGCAAAGTGTTCTTGAGGGTACACTGGAATTTCATCTAGTCATTTTCATCATGTTGGCTTAATTCATGTTCGGTACTTTGATAATTTGATATGTGGGTGGACCTGTGCTTAGGTGATGTTCTTACTTGAACAAACCTCCTACTTATGATTAACCCTCTCGCAAGCATCCGCAACTACGAGAAAAGTATTAAGAATAAATTATAACCATAACATTAAACTTTTGGATCCAATCGGTCCCTTACGGAATAGCACATAAACTGGGTTTTAAGTTTCTGTCACTCTCGCAACCCACCATCTAATAACTACTCCACAATGCATTCTCTTAGTCCCAAATATAGTGAAGTGTCATGTAGTCGACGCTGACATGACACGACTAAGAG
Source organism: Triticum dicoccoides (assembly GCF_002162155.2). Taxonomy (NCBI): domain Eukaryota; kingdom Viridiplantae; phylum Streptophyta; class Magnoliopsida; order Poales; family Poaceae; genus Triticum; species Triticum dicoccoides. The sequence goes on along the minus strand of NC_041391.1, from coordinate 186,827,890 downwards.
AATGGCAACATACATACCATCAAAATATCGAACACATATCAAGTTCACATGATTAGTTGCAACATGATTTCTCCCGTGACCTCAAGAACGAAAGTAACTACTCACATATGATAAACATGCTCAAGATCAGAGCGGTGTTGAATAGCATAATGGGTCTGAACATATAATCGTCCACCAAATAAACCATATAGTAATCAACTACAAGATATAATCAACACTACTAGTCACCCACCGGCACCAATCTATAGTTTTGATACAAAGATTGAACGCAAGAGATGAACTAAGGTTTGATAGGAGTTGGTGTTGTGAAGATGTTGATGAAGATAACCCTCCCCAAGATGGGAGAGTTGTTGGTAATGATGATGACAATGATTTCCCCCTCCGGGAGGGAAGTTCTCTCGGCGGAATCGCTCCATCGGAGGGCAAAAGTGCTCCCGCCCAAGTTCCGCCTTGAGGCGGCGGCGCTTCGTCCCGAATGTCCTCTCCTTATTTTTTTTTCTAGGTCAAAATGACTTATATACCAGAAGATGGGCACCGGAGGTGGGCACCGGAGGATGAACTTGGCGTGCTCCAGGTCGGGGGATGCCACGACGACTTTGTTGCTGGAGCGCGGATGCCTCGCCGGGTCGCAGTGCTGGGCATGGTCCATCAGGGCCGGCTCCGGAGCCGGCTGGAAGCTCAGGCGGTCGCGCACCGGAGCCCTGGACGGCAGCGACCCCAACCTATCACGGGCAATCCCTCCTGGACCCCCGTTCCTAGGGTTGTGGGGGCACTCCTTGCCAAAATGCCCCGCTCGCTTGCAGATGATGCAACGGAGAGGGTCTCTGCAGTCGACACAGCGGTGGAGCTTGCTCAGGCAGCGGAAGAATTTGCCCCTGAACTGGCTTAAGAAGGCCTCGCGGCTGCCAGCCGCATTGAAGCCACGGCCACGGTGCAAACACCGCGCCCGAGGCCGCCGCGCTGGACCCGCGGAGGATGAGCCCGCCCTCTAGTTCTTCCTCGAGGTGACCTCAGTCCATGCCCCACCATCCTCCGTGGCCTGGCCCGAAGAGGAAGGAGTGACCGAGGGGGAGGGGCGAACTACAATGGATTTGAGGCGGCCATCCCGCAACAGAGGGGGGACGCCCATATCCAGTGGTTCAGAGCCTGCCCCCGCCCACAGCGGCTCGTCCCACCGCAGGAATCGCGGCGTCGAGGCCGGATCTGACTCAGAGACCGTTGACGCTGTAGAGATAGGGGAGGGAGGCCCCGAGGAACCACTAGGTCAAGGGATGCAGCCGGCGGACGGAGAGCGGCGTCGGGGGGAGGGCCCCGGGCGAGAGCAGCTGGCGGAGGAACGGGCCATACAGGCAGATAGTGCTAACCCGCCTCCAACTTGGCAAATTGTTTGCCTTGGTTTAGATCTGCTTAAAAAGGGTCTGGTATGGAGGATCGCAAATGGACAGAACGTTCGTATTTGGCGTGACCGTTGAAATGTTCATGGGAATTCTGGTTTGATCTCGAGCAAACGAAGCGGGGTTTCTGAGCTGCTGAAACGACATGGGACCATTTGTTTTGGATGAAAACAGGGGAGCAACTAATTAACGAGCGCTTCTTCGGGAGCCACGCAATAATCAGCACCACTTGGCGCGCTCTCAGTAATTCGCCACGTGTCGCGCTCTAGGCGCTTCCTCCGGATTTTGTTTTTTTATTTTTCCGCACGTGTTTTCGGCTTTTTAAACGGCTTTTTTCGGGGGGTTTCGACGTTTTGGTTTTCCACCGGTCCTCTCTAGCTTTTCGACCAAAATTTTTTTTGAAAAAAAAATGTTTTTCGCGTAAAAAAGCGTGTTTTCTTTTTTTTTTCTTCCGCGAGAGTCACGGTTTTGCTTCCGCGAGAGGCACGATTTTACTTTCGCGAGAGTCACGGCCGTGCCTCTCGGAAACGAAAAAACGCGTTTTCTGTCTTTTTTTCCTTTCGCGAGAGTCACGATTTTGCTTCCGGGAGAGGTACGGTTGTGCTTCCGCGAGAGTCACCTTCGTGCCTCTCGGAAACGAAAAATAAAACTTGTTTTTTGTTTTTTTTTCCTTTCGCGA
>NC_041391.1:186821654-186825103 GCF_002162155.2 Triticum dicoccoides | reverse complement strand
CCTTTCGCGAGTCACGGTTTTGCTTCCGGTAGATGCACGGCTGTGCTTCCGCGAGAGTCACGGTCGTGTCTCTCGGAAACGGAAAAAAAACATGTTTTCTATTTTTTTGTCCTTTCGCGAGAGTCACGGTTTTGCTTCCGTGAGAGGCACGGTTGTGCTTTCGCGAGAGTCACGGCTGTGCCTCTCGGAAACGAGAAAAAAAACACGTTTTTTCTGTTTTTTTTTCTTTCACGAGAGTCACGGTTTTACTTCCGCGAGAGTCACGGCCGTGCCTCCTCGGAAACGTTAAAAAACGTGTTTTTTGTTTTTTTTTCTTTCGCGAGAGTCACGGCTTTGCCTCCGCGAGAGGCACAGTTGCGATTTCGTCAGAGGAACGGGCGTGCCTCTTTTGGAAAGGGAAAAAACCCGTGCTCCCGGTTCGGTTTTTGTCTGGGTTTTTTTCGTGAAAAAAAGTTCGTCAAAACCTATCAACATGGGATCTAATTTTATAGATCTCGGCGTGAGGAATCCAAGGGTGAAAGCGGTTCGAGATTTGGACGCACAGTTTAAGAGATAAAATGTTTTGAATAAATGAATCTACAAAAAAAGAAAACTTTCAAGCTGCGACGCAACCTGAGGAAGTTGGAGTGATCTTCCCAATGAATACTCCTTACTAGCGATTTCGGGAACAGGAGGGAAGCTCAGAAGGTGCAAGGCCCGCCCGGGTCCAGGCCCAGCCCAGCCCGGGATAAAGCATGTCTTGCTGCTTTAGGCCCAGATCGCCTAGCCACCGACTCTGCTGCCTGCGGCTACTGCTTGCTAATTCTAGCAAGAGCTGTCGCCTCTTTGTTTCCACACCTCTGTGCCAGTGCTTTGGATTCCTACCGATGCCCTGTGCTCGTCTCACACAAAAACAAAGATTTTGCCGACAATTATTTTCTGAAAGTTGAGAACTTGATCAGCGTGCAGCCATACCGCCATAAGTTTTCTCTGCGGTTTTCTTCACCATAGTGATCAAGTCAAACCTCCAACGGCACTAAACAAGAAATTTAAGTATTGATACTGGCCTCTCTGACTGCTGGTTAGCTTGATAGAAAGTTGTTCGACTAAAAGGTAAACTTAAACTCACTGTTATAAAAGGTGAACACACAGCCCAACTAAGCATGAGGAATAGCATGGCAGGTGTAATAATCAAAGAAGGCCACAGCTCATTCGGTGACATAGGTGAATAACTGAATATACCAAACATCTGTTTTTGATGATTTTTTGGTCAGAATGTCGGTGTGGGATTTTAGAATATGTAGCCAGATGGTGGATTGTTAGCGACCCAAGCTCAAATATGTAAACATGTTTTTTTTTTGAATTTTCTGTAAACATGTTATGTACTAAGCAAGTTGAGGTCTGGAGGCTAACTGCAAAATTCCTCAAGAATTGACTCTTCACAGTGCTTGACTCTGCCAAGGATGGGTTAGTTTTCTAGGGAAGCTGCCTCTAGGGAACTGAACACACTCTAGGGAAGCTGCCTCTGAAAAACAACCGATTAAATGTGATCCTAGCACTTGCTTATAGTATTCTTTTTTTTTACGGAACCTCGTCAGAGGGCGGGGAGCTCCCGCATTGCACTAAGAAGAAGAGAATTGGTCCAGTTAATAGGGAAAACCGGATCCAAAAACCATACATGGCACGGTTACATAGGGGAAACCGGCGAAGACCACAAAGACCGGGCTAGCACTCAAGGGACGTCGTCCGAGCCAGATACGAGGGTGCCTAAGCCCAAGACCACCGACAACACAACATACCCAACCAAGTCAACCTCTGCAACCTCAAGAACACGCCTGCAACTAGCTGTGTACTTGGGCCTAACCTTCTGAAAAATGAGATCAAACATTGACTTCCACCAAGGCACGGATTGCCTGGACCGCCGTTGACGTAAGCGGTTTCTTATACATCTGTAGATAAGGCTTCATCTTCTCTTGCACCTCCTCCTCGGTAGCTTTCTTAGACGTCATTCCCTTCGGTAGTTCCCCATAAGCCTCCGCCAACCTATATTCAGCGCGTTTGGCAGTAGGAATGTTGCAGTTTTTGTTCTTTTTATCCAAACGGTCACTACGCCTTCCGGAACAAGTAGATACCCCTTCAATCTGCAAATGAATCGGTTCTACGAGCAAGGACCGTGGCGTTGTGCAACTGGAACTGCTTAGGAGCTCATCCAATAAGGTGGTTGAAGGCACTCCAATGTCACCGAGTAGCTCCTCGGACCCGGAAGACATCATATAGGTATTGCCCTCTGAGGCAGTCATCCCTGGAGAGGAGACCAAGGGGGGAACCTCTCCAACCAAGCCAACAGGTAAGGACACCTCAATCCACTCCATATCATCGGTCCCTCTGACTTTCTCAGCAACCTTAGCTTGCGCCTCCTCACCTTGAGTCACCATCCTGTGCAGAGCTAGATCCAAAGGAGGAGGAACATCTACAGGTAGAGCCACAGTAGCCAGTACCTCGGATGAGCAACCGGCCACACCCGCATCACTGATATCCTTACCGCAAGCAGCAACAGGAGGCATCAATTCCTCATGGTCACACCAGGGAGGAGGTGGACCCATCGGCGCCAAGGAAGAGATGATGGCCGGCGAAGCAACAACTCTGTCACTAATAACCTCCAGCCGCTCCAAGAGGCCTGAGACCTGAGCCGCCCATCCCTGCAAAGCGACCGCCATGTCGCGGAGAGGTTGAACGACCTCCTCCACACGGGCGGTAACCAGGGCTTGCAGTTCGGCGCGCAGCGTCTCGGTCTGTGCTGCAAAAAGGGGTTGCAGCAGCCCCAAATCAGCAGCAAAGGTAGTCTTGCCGGGATCGGACAGACCTGACCAAGAGACATCGGAGTTGCTACAAAGGGCCTCCTGAACGAGCCCCGTCGGAGAAGCAACCACGGCGGCCCACGAGCGCTGCTGCAACTGTTGTGAAGAAGTTGGGGGCTCGTGGTTGGGGAGGCCAGGAGCAGATGGCGGCAACATGGAGCGGCGGAGGCGACCTTGACTGGCAGGAAGGCGGCCCGGACAGTCACGCTTGCGATGGCCAGAGTGGCCGCAACCCAGGCAGGTGACAGGGCCTCGACAATCGGCGACAAAGTGGTCCTCCGCCAAGCAACGGAAGCAGAGTCCGTAAGCTCTCCGCTTGAATGCGAGGGAGCGGTCGTCCTTCTTCTTGCGGGGCAGGGCAGATGGCTTCTCCAGCCTCGGGCGATGCCGGCCCCCGACCTCACCCACCCCTTCTCCGCCGGAGCCTACGATGCATCAGGCACGATTTGTGGCCTGAAGTTCGGGGGGAGTCGATCTGGAGGAGGCGGCAACTTGAGTGGAGGGAGGAGCCCAGGGCATCCCTCGAAGCGCGAGAGAGAAGCCCCGTCACCATCACTAGCACCGGCAGCCAGCAGTCTTGGATCTGGATCTGCAAGGGAGTTCGGACGGAGG
>NC_041391.1:186806252-186821337 GCF_002162155.2 Triticum dicoccoides | reverse complement strand
GGGGGGGGTCGGTGGCCAGGGAGGGATCTGGGGGGTGAGGGTGGTGGGTGGAGAGGAGGCCATGGTCACGGGTGGAGCTCGGGGGGTGAGCTAGGCCGCAGCCGCGGCGGCGGCGGCGACGACGGAGTCGCAGCTAGCTTCGCAGGAGGGGCGCATGCGTTCGCATAGAGTTTTCCGTTGAGGGTTTACCTGCTTATAGTATTCTAAAAAAAAGCACTTGCTTATACTCCCTCCGTTCTTAAATATTTGTCTTTTTAGAGATTTCAAATGGACTACCACATACGGATGTATATAGACATATTTTAGAGTGTAGATTCATTCATTTTGCTCCGTATATAGTCACTTGTTGAAATCTCTAGAAAGACAAATATTTAGGAACGAAGGGAGTAGTAAATTAAAGGGGGTGCAGGAACCAAACTCGCCAAAGAATTCAGGTGCAAACTTTTGTGCCCTCAAGATCGTTGGCATTTCAGTATATGACCTACTACTAACTTATACCGCTCTTCAACTCTCAACAACAGGGTAAATCAAGCACAGTAGGCTTTACAAATATTGTAAGATTTATTTACAGCACATGCTTACAAATATATGAGCGAGACATAAACCATTCCCCTGACAAAAAATATATACATGTTTACTTATATTCAGGGGAAAGAAATATCAACATAACAGAAACCCGATGCTGGTTACTTGGCATACTTGCTTCACTAGCGTACTGGCAACAGCAAACATAGATAATTAGCCATGCTTCGGTACACCCCCCTCCACAAACCGTATAAGGGTAGTATCATCATTTGACCATAACGTATACACACCTCCGTATGTGATGCGTACGAGCTGTACGTAGATGTCCATAGCAGATCCGCCGGCCCATCAGACAAACTGGCGCACGTCCCCCCTCCATCCTGGGCTTGGCCCATTTATTATTTTATTATTTTTTTAAGCATAAAAAAGTAGGTGGGTGAGGCAGTATCGAACACTCAACCTCTTGGTTTATCTCTACCTACACTAACCAACTAGGACAGTGCATCTCTTGTGCCTGGCTTTTTCTTTTATTCAATTTATCTCTTGTGTCTAGCTTCTTTTTTTATACTTCTTGTTGTGCATCTTATCAGTCTGCTTTTCTTTTTTCCTTTTTTTTCTTTGCTTTATTTTTCATTATTTCTTCTTATTTTTCTATTTTCTTTTTTCATTTTCTTAAATTCGTGAACATTTTTTAAATCCGTGAACTTAACTTTTTTCATATGAATGAATATTTTTCAATATCGCAAACTTTTATCAAATTCATGATTTTTTAAAACTTTTTTACAAATTCTTTAACATTTTTTCAAGTCGATGGACTTTTTTGAATTTCACAAACTGTTATCAAATTTGTGAACTTTGTTTTGTCAAAATTGAGAACTTTTTTTATTTTACGAACTTTTTGTTCAGATTTGTGAACTTTTTATCAAATTCTTAACATTTTTCAAACTGATGAACTTTTTCCAATTCGACAAATTTTTGTCACACCAGTAAGCTTGCCTTGCACGTCTCGGCTAACACATGTAATCATATGTAGGATACCCTTCCCTAAAAATAATAGATTAACCTTTTGAAAATTTGAAATTTCACACTAAGTGTATGGTACCTACTCCCTCCGTTCTAAAATAGATGACCAACTTTGTACTAACTTTGTACGTACTAAAATTAGTACAAAATTGAGTCATCTATTTTGGAACGGATGGAGTATTTCTTGGCATACATAATTTGAAATATCATTCTTCATAAATCAATATTCCTTTCACGTACATTTCTTGAATACCTTCTTTACTCAAGAAAGCAATATGAATACTCTTTTTATTGCATGAGCCAAATTTAGAGTGCATGCTTTCTAATATGCTATCTATTTAGGAATAGACATAGTAGTTCATAACCAGGCTGATAGCAAGTCCATCACCCAATCTCCTCTGCTGAAGCAAGGTTGCTTGCAAATTGCAATGCAGCACATAGTTGTACGTGAATGGTTGGATGAACTCGCATGACCTGACTCCAAGCAGAAACAGGGAAAAAGAATCAGAGATTCATATGAACGTCCTAAGACGACAATAGCACCGCAAAGATGGAAAAGCAATCAACATGTTGTAGATATAATATTTAATTAAATGGATGTGATTGGGTGGTGTTGATTTATCGTTGTACATTTGTTTGAGTGTACATAGGAAAGAAAATTGTCTACTTTTCTGAAATTGATAAACCTTTTTTCAACCTGTTGACTTTGTGGCAGAAATTTTCCAACACCAACACAAAAAACCAAAAATCTAGTTTTTTCGTTTTCGGTATCGTTTCGGTCTTTGATTTGTCGATTTTTAAGCCCACACCTAGCTCAAAGGACAACAAAAGTTCGTAAAACTGAAAACGTTCACAGATTTGAAAACAAAGTACACGATATTAAAATAATATTTCCGAATTTGAAAAGTTCATGAATTTAAGAAAAGGTTCACGATTTAAAAACAGTTCATGATTTTTTTAAAGAGAATTGAGATCAAAATAAAATTGAAAAAGAAAAAAGAAAATGGGACAAACAACCCCCCCCCCTCCCCACAGAAAACCACAAATTTTAAAAATTGTTCATGTTTCGAAAGATGTTCGGAAATTGTTTGTGTTTTGAAATCTTGTTCACTTTCAAAAAAAATGCTCAAATTTCGTTCTCAAATTCCAAAACTATTCGGGATTTTAAAATTGTTCGCATTTTTTAATAAAAGTTTAACATTTTTTCAGAAAATATTTCATATATATGTACGCTACTTTGTATTCTTATATATTTCTCGCTAGGAAATAACACAAGCCGTTGTTGGTTGAAGCTTAATGGGCCTCTCCCTTTTCCATGTATTTATTTTTAGGTTGAGCTTATATTGAACGTGGTAGCTTAATGGGCCGGCCCAGCACCTGTGGAATTTGTATACGAGACGTAGACGTGCTTTAAAAAAAGACCAACTGCTAAAAAAAGATGTTAAGAAAAGACATCCTGCCCTTTGTTATGAAAGGGTATGGGATAATCTGAGCCCTCGATGTGTTTAGGGGGGTTGTACTGAAGCGGAAGTGAGATAATTATCACGACGCTTACATCTTGTTTCATCTTCGTTTAGTGTGGCATCATTCAATACTTGGACAGCTTCCTATACTCCCAGGTATGCTTCATCTTGTTCATAACTCTCTGCTGCATGGCATCTATGCAACTCAAGAAAGCACATCTCCAAATCTTCCATAAAAACAGTGTACCAAACCATAGCCACAAACCAGAAACTGTTCCAGCAATCACTGAGTAGTACATCCAAATGGCTTCAAGATCTTGATCTGAAGTGGTCGTCAGACTTGAACTATTTTTACACGAAATGTTCAACAGAGAGCCACAAAGTCCCAGGTTATTGCTATAAATTGATGGGTCATCCAATGTTTGGAGTTGATTGCCTGTAGGTATCTCTCCTGATAAAAGGTTGTTCGAGAGATTAAGACAGCAGAGGAATACCAGGTTTGATATGCTACGAGGAATAGGACCGGATAGCTTGTTCCACGAGAGGTCAAGGGATTCTAACCACTTCAAATTGCCAATGTCCTTGGGGATACCACCAGAAAGATAGTTTCCTGACATATTTAGTAACTGGATGCCTCTAAGACTTGTCAACTCTGAAGGGATTTCACCAGAGAGAGAATTGCCAGAGAGGTCAATACCAGTTACAAATGCATCTCTTCCTTGAAAGGTGTACTCCCGTCCCTTCCAAACTATATCCATGTGGCCATAAAAATCATCATGCTGGGTATATAATATGTCCATTATTATAACCGGCGGCATCATGGATGTCTGTCTCATCAGGGAAAAGTTGGCGAAATTTTGTGGTATGGAACCTACAAAATTATTTTCAGCTAGATCAAGCAGTTGGAGATTAGACAGCTGTGATAGCTGCCAGGGAATACTTCCATTGAACATGTTTGATCGCAGTCCAAGGATCCTCAACAAAGGATTGCTTTTCCCTATCCACGGAGGAATTGCGCCAGACATCTTATTATTCCCGAGATCCAAAATGACAAGGTTATTGAAGTTCTTCAACACTGCTGGAAAGCAACCCGTGAAGTTGTTGTTTGACAGGTGCAGCGAGCTTAGCACAGAACTATAGTGACCCGAGGTTGGAACTTCCCCACCAAAAGCATTGCTCGACAAATCCAAGGATTGCAGTTCTCCCAAGTTCCACAAGCAACCAGGGAGATCTCCAAATATTTGATTCTTTGATAGATCCAGGACTTGTAGCATTATTAGGTTACAATAGGCAGACAATGATTCTCCAAAGACGCTGTTGTTGTTGTCGACCACATTAATAATCGTCGACTGCCTGCTGTGGACATTAGGAGTGATACCAGTGAACTTGTTTCCAGACAAGGAGAGAACAAGAAGATTCCTCAGATAGGAGATGGCCATAGGAAGCTCACCCTCGAGACGGTTGTCACTGATGTCAAGTGAGCGCAACTTTGTTAAATTGCCGATAGTAGGTGGTATTGTTCCAGTAAGGTGATTCTTGGCCAAATCCAGCAATTCCAAGTTTACCATGTTTCCCATCTCCACCGGGATCGAGCCAGTAAAGTTATTTCCAGAGAGGCTGAGAAGATATAACGCCTCGGAGTTGCTGAGCTGCGATGGGATGCTTCCAGCTAACAAGTTGTTTGTAACATTGAAGTACTTAAGGTTTGTCCAGTTTGTAAACATCTCTGAGGGGATGGTACCATTGATATTGTTGTCCCCTACACTGAAATACACCATTGTTTGCACCCTGAGCTGCGATGGGATGCTTCCAACTAACAAGTTGTTTGCAACATTGAAGTACTTAAGGTTTGTCCAGTTCGTAAACATCTCTGAGGGGATGGTACCATTGATATTGTTGTCCCCTAGACTGAAATACATCATTGTTTGCACCCTGGCAAAAGATAGTGGCAAGCTTCCAAATAAATGATTCCCTTCCAGGAACATGTACTCGAGACTAGTAAGGTTCCCCAGCTCAGGTGGAAGAGTAGAAACCAAATCAGCATCATTTATGTAGAGATACTGGAGGGAATGGAGCTGCCCGAGTGAGGCAGGGATTGACCCGCCAAGTGGGTTGTTGTAAAGGATCAGCCATCGCAGTGCAGACATCATCCCCAGCTCCTCTGGGATTCCTCCTGTGAGATTATTATTCTCGAGACGTAGTGTCTCGAGCTTTTGGAGCCTTGAGAATGAGCGAGGTATCGAGCCAAAGAATCCATTAGCGGATAGATTCAAGTACCTCAACCTTGGGACCATCTCTGGCAGTGAAGCTGGTAACGGCCCTGAGAAGGTGTTACCGGATAAATCGAGGGATCTCATCCCCACATTCGTGGAGTTGATGATGAATTGTGGGAAGGCACCACTGAGATTATTATTAGCTAGAGATAACAACTTCAAACTCGACATAGGTGAGAAGTTGGCATATTCTGGGTTGGTCAAGTGGTTATTTCGCAAATCTAACCTAACAATCTTTGGGAGGTGACTGAGTTGGTAGGGGATGGCACCAACAAGATTGTTATAGCTCAAGTCCAGAATGGTGAGGACGAGAAACAGGGAGATGTTTGCTGGGACAAGGCCAACAAGGTTGTTGCTGTTGAGGTTGAGCGCGGTGAGGTTCTGGAACGCTGGAGAGTAGAAGGCATGAAGCGTACCATGGAGCCCCGCGTTGGGAAGATGGAGCTCGGTGACATGTCCGGCAGCATCACAGGTGATGCCGAACCAAGAGCAGGTAGGGTTGGCAATCGACCATGAGGATAGTGACTTGGTGCTGCCAATCAAAGTGGATTTCCATCGGAGAAGGGCTTCTGCTTCCGGGTTGATCGCCTTGGATGTGCATATCAGCAGGAAAACTGAGACGCATAAGAGTTTCTGCAGCACCATTTCTTGCAGTTGGAGTGTTGGTAAAAATGACAAGTTGCAGGTTGATGTTGTTTATTGCCTTCAGATTTAGAGGTAGAAATACATTGTAGAGCTGTCGCTGGACGAACATATGCGTACAGAGACTTCAGACTTGGGGTCATCGTGCGAGGAAAATATCAAATCCACCAGTGCTTTGAGGCCACAATCTTGGGCATCCCAATGCCCGGCCTCACAGTGAAGTGATTACTATTCTCCAGTAAGGTGAAGACCGGAGATGTATGTGCTTCTGGTTGCCGTGAACACAGGGCCAAACCAACTGTCAAATCACCCAGTCACTCTCTATGACTGAACCTCCAGAACTGAACAGACATCACACATTTTTGTAAGTACCACGGTGGGAACAAAACAGAGGCAGAAATTACCAAAAAGGGTTTCCCTCCGCTTTGTATTCCAAAGCAATCAACACCGATACAAGGATCGCTGGGGCGAACAGCACAACAAGCCCCCCCAAAAAAAAGAAGAAACAAATGCCAACAACGGCAGCTCGACAAAGCGCGGATGACCCGCCACCGCTACGCCCTCCAGAAACAAACCACCACAACCCGAGGCTCCGAACCGCCGCGTACCAAGCAGCACCTCCAAGAAGGAATGCGACGCCAACGACGCTGCTGCCCGGACATGTCCTAGAGTTTCCCCCGGCATGCGGAGGGAGGTGGGGGATGGATATCACCGACACCCTCCAGGAAGGGATGGTGTCACCGCATCGGAGCCGAAGAACCGGCAAGAATTTCTCCCGCACTCCATCCCCACCGCCCAACGGACCGGAGCCGACCAGCCAGACCGCCGCCCACCACCATGCGTCATCACGGTTGCGCCGCCACCCACGCGCCTCACTGCGGACACCAACACGAGGCCAAGAGGACCGGAGAGAAGCGCCCCGCGGTGGGAGAAGCAACACCGAAGCCGAACGGGAGGGAACCTCCGGCACTGTCGCGGTAGCCGTCCGGACGCGGCAACAGGGCATGCCAGGCCACCCCTGGCCCGGCCAGGCCCGAAACAGGCTCACTAAGCCCCGCTGCCACGCTGCAGCAAGCCCGCGATGGCGCCGCCAGCACCCTGCCGCTCGTCCCCTCGTCCCCGCCTCCTGGAGGACGCGCCGCAGCCGCACCCCACCGCCAGCCTGCCCGGGCCCAGATCTGGGCCGAGCGGGCGCCGCCGCGCTACCTCGCCGCCAACGGCGACGCCACCGCCCAGCCATCCGCCCACGCAGCGCCAGGACCCCGCCGCCACGCCGGACCGCCGCCGCCTAGGGACACTCCCCAGCCCGCTCCGTCCCGCGCCAGAGGAGAGCCGAGAGGGGAATTGCGAGGAGGCCACCACCGCCAGCTCGCCCGGGCCAGGCCCGGCGGCAAGCGCCGACGACGGCGGCGGGGAGGGAAGGAGGGGGGAGGGGGTGCTGGAGAAGAGGGTCACGGCGCGGCCGGTCGCGAGATCCCGTGGGGTTTCGCTCGAGGCAGAAATTCCAAATGATCAACTGCTAAATCAGTAAATGTATGAAGCAACCCAGTCTGAGGAGGTAACTAGGCACAAGTGCCTACAAGTTCGTAAGGTGAGCAAAGATCGAAAAAAATCATAAAAATAGTATAAAAAGCGACGACTCATGATGATGTTGTGCTAAAAGTTCAGAGAACAGGAACCAAACTCAGCTCTGTAGGAAATCGATCTCTCAGATCATAACAATAATAAGCCAGCTCTATAGAACCTAGACAGGACCGGATAACAAAATAATTCTAGCTTATTGGTGAAAGAGAACAAAGAGGAGGCTCAGGAACAGCATATTTATATCCATTGCAGAACACTACTAAGTGAGAAACAGAGTGTCATACTGCAGGGTACGTGCCATCTTCAGCATAACATTCTGCTGCATGGCATCGATGCAATAAAGGAAAACAAGCGTCCATGTGTTGCTGAAAAACAACGCTCCAAACCACAACCACAAACCAGGTTAGGCTCCATAGTCGAACAACATCAAAATCAGTGATCTAGCAGAGGCAGAGAAGGAACTTTGCATATGTCTATAACAAGAGCCTCTTTTTCAGATATCAGTCCATATGAAAGAATTTAAGACTGTAAATTGAGGCCTTCAGCTTATGAATAAATTTCAGAAGGACCTGACACTGAAATACCTTGAACCTGAAAGTGTTAGCTTTTAGGTTGACACTAAAATAGGGCAATACTGAAGATCAAATTCAGAATTTTGAGCTCTGTCCATTAAAAGAAAAGAGCTTTCGGCTCATAAGATTTGAATTCGAAGTCAGAATGTTTTGAATTTTGTTACTTGAGATTATAAACTTTCAACATAAATATACTTTGACAACTTTCGCGGCTCAATACTTCAGATACAAAAATACTCAACACCATATGAAACCTTAATCCAACGCAGTCGGTGGTGATTTTGGGTTGTTAGAGTTAATCAGTTAAACATGACTTTCCCTGTCCATGTCCGATTCCGTACATGTGTATGTGTTCATGTCTCTGTTTTCGAGTCGAACGACTAGTCGCGACTAGTCGTCGACTAGTCGACAAGTCGTTACATGAAGGTCGACTCAACCTGTCGACTCGAATCATTGGATGAGTCGAGCGACTCGATCGACTAGTCCCGACTAGTCTCGACTAGTCGCAGTTTTTGAGGCGAACGACTCGTTCAATCTGTCATGGAAGAGGAGTTGGGAAGAGAAAATGGAGCAGGGAAGGAGGGGCGGCTCCAGGGAAGGATGGGGGAGGCGGAGAGGAAGGGGTGGAGGCAGAGAAGCCATGGAGGAGGAGCTGCAGCAAGGCCATTGCGGCTGTCGATTCGTGCCTGGGGGCTGGAAGGGGAGCAGGTGAGAGAGAGAGATAAGACGAGAATGGATGGACGGTGAAGATTAGAGAATATGGATGGTCCAGATTGAGCTAGGCAGGCTAGGGTTTCATTGGGCCTTACTGGGCCAATATTGCCTTGTGGGCCAGTATTGAAGGAAGATTGGAGCTTCTGGAAACCTAGATCGAACAGTTCCAGCCCCCCTCCCCCGACCCAGCCCTCTTCTGCAGCAGCCGCCGCCCTGGCTTGCTGCTCGTCCCCTTCTCCCCTGGTTGCTGCTGCCTGCTGCTCATCCCTTGGTTGCCGCTGTTGCTGGGCTGCTCCTCCCATCTCCTGATGGCCTTGTCTTGGTTGGTTGCTGTGACTCCTCCCTTGGTTGCCGGCTTGCCGTTGGCTGCTGCTGGTCTGCTGCTGGTCTGCTCCCTACTGCTTAACTCACGTCGACTCATCGCATGTCGACTCGTCGACCATGAGTCTAGACTAGTCACGACTAGTCTAGAGTCGCCCCCCCTGAGCGACTCGTCGACTCATCGACTCGAAAACCTTGGTTCATGTACTAGGTTTTAAAGAAATCACCTAGCAGTAGTAATAGTATACCCTTGCACCCTTGTAAAAAGCCTTTGGCAATACGCCGGTTTGGTAGGGACCAAGACGTCCAGTGTCGCTTCATCATCATCGCCGTCTGGCGGGGCTGGGCAACAGGGACAGGAGCAAGCTAAGCCAAGGGAGAGGGAGAAGCCACCACCACATATGTCTCGATCCCACCCCTTCGTCCTATCAAATATCCAAATTTCTCAAGTAGATGCGACTTCCTTCACCTTTTTTTATCCTATTGGCTTGATTCATTTGATGATACTAGCATGCGTTTTGTGTTGCGGATCCAGGAGTCTGAGAGGTCAGAGAGGCCCTAATTGTATCCCATTAAGTTGTGAAGAGGTCTCAGAGACATAACGATGGTATGGCTACTAAACTTTACAACCATATTTCTTTATGGCTGAGTATATTAATACCAATCTTCAAGAACAAGGTTCAAAGTTGTACTAATTACGATGCAATTAAGTTGATGAGCCATACGATGAATCTGAGAGAGTCATTGAGCACCGCTTAAGAAGAATGACAAGCGTGACAAAAAATCATTTTGATTTCATGATTGAACGGTCGACCATGTAAGTCAATTCCTTGATACGGCAACTTATGAAGAGATAGAGAGCAAAAGAAGGTCATATGGTGTTCATTGACTTGAAGAAGACCTATGATAAGATACCGCAGAATGTCATGTGGTGAGCCTTGGAGAACCTCCAAAAGTCTGCAATGAATGAATAAACATTATAGCCCACAAGCATGGAACCTCCAAAAGTCCGCGATGGATGAAAAATGCACTATTTATATGCAAGACACACACACACCCACTGTTATCCAGTTACACAAATAATTCATACAGTTCAACTCACACAATTCACAGAATCAAACCAACTATACAAACCAATCGAAGCAAAGCTCAAAAAAACTACAGACCGCAACCATGAAACGTACTCCCTCTATATCAAAATAGAAGACATTTTTTGACACTATCATACATAACTACAACTCACATAATTGAGAGAATCAGAACCTAATACAAATATGTACCAAATTGGTCTCTCCCATATTGTTACAAAACTATAAAAGGTCAATTTTGTTCACACCAGAACAGAGAACTGTTTGTTGGTGACAGAGAACAAATAGAACAGCCATGAACAGTACATCTATATCCGTTGCATATAAAGTGAAAGTTGGAAAAGAAATTCTATTTTTGTCTATGGAGTCACAACCGAGGTCGTGGTAAATCCTTCATGAACGCCTAAAGCGGGAAACAGTGTCATACCGAAAAAGGCTTTCGCCCTGCTTTATATATAAAGCAAAGATCAACAATGTCTGGTACAACCGCACTCACCCACCACAAACGCACACACACACCCAAGGCAGGATACATAGGCGCTGAGCGCAGCAACACAGTCCCTAGTACTACAAGAGCCGCCGGGGGCTACAATCGAAGAAGTGAAGCCGCATATGACGACCCGTGGGCTTCAAGGCGGTGCCTTCAGGAAGGATACGGCACCGGAGCGTCGCCACCGCCCGATCCGAGGATCAGAGTTTCCCCTGGAGCACCACGACGGGCAATGATAGCCGCGACGACGCCTTCAAGAAGGGAGTGACCTTCGCCGTCTTTCGGACAGAGTGTCATACTGCCAGGTACACGCCATCTTTTGCATAACATTCTGTTGCATGGCATCGATGCAACTGAAGAAGGTAATCCTCCAGATGTTCCAGAAAAACAATGTTCCAAACCATATCCAGAAACCAAAGACAGTTCCAGCAATCACTGAGTAGGACAGCCACAAAGTCTCAAGTTCATGGTGATGTTCATTTGGCTGATCCAGCACTGTTGCAGAACTTGAATCATGCTTACATGGAGTGCTCAGGGGGAGACCACAAAGTCCCAGGTTGTTGCTGTATATTGACGGGTCATTGAGTGTTTGGAGCTGATTGCCTGTAGGTATCTCTCCTGATAGTAGATTGTTGGACATATTGAGCAAGCTTAGGCACAACAAATCTGATATGCTTGGAGGAATACGGCCCGAGAGTTTATTCCAGGAGAGGTCAAGAGACTCCACATTTTTCAAACTGCCAATGTTTTTTGGGATACCACCGGATAAATTATTTCTTGATAGGTTCAGGAACCGCAGGGCTTGATGATTTACTAACTGAGCAGGAATCTCACCTGAAAGGGAGTTGCTTGACAAATCAATACCAGTCATAAGCGTAATTGTCTTATGGAAAGTATAATCACGTCCCTTCCAGATTATGTCCATCTGAGTATCTGACCATCATATGAATAATTGTCTTATGGAAAGTATAATCACGTCGCTCGTTTGAATGAGTTGTTGGGCCGCGAGTCGGGCTTGTCGGTGGGTGGGCCGGTTCTGAGTGAACCGGCCACGATGGCGTGTGGGCTTGTGGACGCAGGGTATGAGGCCCGAGGCAATATACATCCTACGACTACACCCCCATGCGGACGTCCGGTTCCAACTAGGGTTCGTAACGGAGGCAGACGACCGTGCTTTGCTGATCGCGGCGGAGGGCGTGCTCCTCGTATCCCTCCTCTCCAGGCGATGGCGGGCCGTGGAGTCCCTACTGCTAGTGGGATGCCTCCGGGCGCTGCGGGCCGCGGAGGGCCTACGCAGGCGCCGGCTGTTGGGCGCGGCGGAGGCGGCGCCCCTGCCGGGACGGGTGGCGGCGGCGCCGGTGTGCCGCTTGCTGCCGGCAGTGGAGGTGCGCCGCCGCCTCTGCGAGCGGGTCCTGGTGCGGGCCGTCCGGGGACGGTCGTAGGCGGCCAACGGGCACAAGGGGGCGGGGCCACTAAGACCGCTCCGGCTGGCCGCGGGGTGGCTGCTCCGGCTGGTTCTCGCCCGGCGGTGCCGGTGATGATGGCTGCGGGACGAGGTGGTCCTAGGCCGACGTTGCCGACGCCTGGAGTTGCCGCGGGCCGAGGTACACTGGTAGCAAGGCCTCCGCCTCCGGGTGCTCATGGCCAGCACCCCGTGGCATCGTAGGTGGGAGCTAGACCGCCGCACTTTGTGGCTCGGCAGGTCAATGACGCGGCGACGCCAGTGTTGCAGCAGGCTCAGTGGGGTGACGATGGCTACAATGTGTATGGAGATGGACAACACCGGGGATCCTCGTCTACGGGTGGCGGACGGGGGTATGCCTGGCAGAGTGATGGTTCTGCTGAGAGGCCTTTCTTGGGGCCGCCAGGCGGTTTTGTCGAAGGGGCTGCTGGGCCGGCTAATCGTAACAGAGGCGGTTTCCGTGGCAATCGTGGCCGAGGAGGCCGAGGGGGTCGGTACCGTCCAAGGCAACATCATACTTCGGTTGAGATGGTGGTCGACGCTTTTGCTGAGGAGACAGACTTGTCTTGCCAGGCTATGGATGTGGTGACGGAACTGGCAGCTGTCGAGGTTCCGGTTGAGGTCGATACTCAGGCTATGTCGGTGGAGGGCTCTGACAGATCTGAGGTGGACAGGGCTGCAAAGTTTGCTAAGAAAAAGGAAAGAATGCTTTGTTATCGATGTGGCGATAAGGGTCATTTTATTGCTGAGTGTGTGGCTGTTCTTTGTGATACTTGTGGTAAGCCTGCACACGAGTCTGGTGCGTGTCCGCTGGTGCGGGAGTAGACACCGAGCCTTATGACATGTGGTGTCTTCTGTTCTGAACTCACATTTTTTGAGTCACCGACTGAGAGGGAGGTTCCTCAGGAGGAGCACAGTACGACAACTGGGGTAGTGAAAGTAACTAGAGGACAAGTGTTTGAGGCTCAGATTATTCAGCGTCTCCGGGAGCTGGCACCAGGAGACTTCCATTGGGAGCTTGTCAGGCTGGAGAACAACTTATTCAGGGTTCAGTTCCCAACTGTGGAGGACTTACAGAGGTTGCTGAGCTTTGGGATGTGTAAGGTCCTAGGTACAGAGGCCATACTTGAGTTCCAGGAGTGGAAGCTGGTTGAGCCCCAGGGTACACCCCTTATCCAGGCCTGGTTGCGCTTTTCGGGGGCTCCGTCTGAGCTTCTGCGGGACGCCAATGTGGTTGCTAGTCTCGGTATCATGGTGGGAAAGACCGAGCGAGTGGATATGGCTTTTACTCGAGCTCATGGGATTGCTCGCCTGTTGGTCAGTATTCTGGACATCAACTTCGTGCCCGACGTGGTTAAGTGGGCGTTTCGTGGGCAGGTATACAGTCTTGAGATTGAGTTCGAGGATGATAGCCTCTTTGCCCAGGCTCCAGCTGCCACTAGTGATGACATGAGTGAAGGTGACGACGATACGGCGGGTAAGGAAAAAACGGCCGATGATTCTTTGAGTGAGATGGCCAAGAGGCCGGAGCCGACGAGTAAGGCAGCAGGACGAGGGGCGGCGCCTGGAGCGTCTGTGCCCGCGACCACTTTGAGATTCGGTTCTTTTGGTCCTGCGTCTGCACCACCGAGACTGTGGAGTGAGCGGCTGGAGTCTATTGAGGAGTTCGAGTACTCTTTACCGGCGTTGGATTTTGAGGACGCGGGTGTGGAGGGTTCTGGTGGAGGTGCGAGGTTGGATATTGTGGACTCGCCTACTTCTACGTGCGGTGACGTGGCCGTGGTACAGGAGGGGGGTCCGATCTCATCTGGGGGTCCGGATCAGGGTGCTTTGGAGGCCCCCCCCCCTCAGCTTCTTCCTGTTGAGGATACCAGGAGAGACGATGGGACGACGGTTGGGGGGCCGGGGCAGGTGGCCTCCGCTCCTCTTACGCCTGTGGATGGGCGGCCACTGCAGGCGGCAGCTCAGGTTCGGTGGGAGGGTGTGGGGCAGGTGGCCTCAATGCTCCCGTCTGCTTCGGTGCCCGAGGGGGGCGCCCCGTTCGGGACTGTGGCGTGCACTCCGGACAGGCGGTCCGGAGTGGATGGGGGGAGGGGGCAGGTGGCCTTCGCTTCCCCAGTGCTGGACTCGGCGCTCTCATCTGGTAATGGCGACCAGGTGGATGTTTGGGGAGTGACAGGCGGTCGCTCTCCGGATAAATTCTCGCGGGAGGAGGTCATTATGTTTGGCGGGATACCGGACCAGGCAGCTGAGGGCCGACACATGAGTTGTCGGCTTCAGAGCCATCCGGAGGTGGACGACATGCAGCAGCGCTGTGCCGTCAGGGCGGCCAAGCTTCGTGAAGTCCAAGTCACAACTGGTATGTCCGTAAATACTTCCAATACTATTATGCATTTCTCGCACGATCAAATTGTGGATAAGGCACACCAATTAGGAATTTCACTTGGTAGTAATGAGGGTGAAGTTACTAATTCTGTTAACGATTTGCTTGATCTAGAAGTCGAGAGGGCTTTAGAAGTAATTCATAACTTAGTTGCGGTCAAACCAATGAATGACTCTGAGATTGATGCCTTGGGAGTTCGAGTACTTGATAATTTCTGTCATGACCTAGCACCGCCCCTCCAGGAGCCGGAGGAGGAGGACGAGAATATAGGGTTGGAAGTAGATAACCCAGCGGTTATGGGCACTTTGGACCGGGAGGGCCCGACCAGCCCTAAGCGCAAGTGGAAGCGCAAAACTTACTCGATGTCCGCAGTCCGTAGGAGCGCTAGGATTCGCACGGCTAAAAAATTTCATAATGACATATGAAAGGAATCTTTTGGAATAGCAGAGGTCTTAAGGACTTGGCTAAAAGAAGGTTCCTTGCGGAGGCATCTATTGAGCATAGTTTGGACTTTATTGCCTTGTCGAAAACGGGTAGAGCAAATT
>NC_041391.1:186770743-186805890 GCF_002162155.2 Triticum dicoccoides | reverse complement strand
CCGAGAGGCAGGTCGGGGGGAATCTTACTTGGTGTTAGATGTGACTCTCTCGAAGTTCGCAGTGTGGTCATGGGGGATTTTGCGGTTAAGTTCAGGGTGCGGTCCAAAATTGATGGTTTTGACTGGGCTTTGGTGGCGGTGTACGGGGCAGCGCAGGCCGAGTTCAAACCTGATTTCCTGGCAGACCTTGTTAGAGTCTGTGGGTCTGAGCGGCTCCCAATTCTGGTTGGGGGTGATTTCAACATTATTAGAAGGCGCGATGAAAAGAATAATGACAATTTCGATGGGAGATGGTCATTTATGTTCAATACCATTATTGAAAGCTTAGATTTGAGAGAAATTGAGCTTTCAGGTAGGAAGTTCACCTGGGCTAATGCGATGCCAAATCCAACATACGAGAAGTTGGATCGGGTTCTGGCTAGTGTTGCTTGGGAACAGAAGTTTCCAGTTGTAACTGTTCAGGCTCTTTCTCGCGGGATTTCTGATCACACTCCTTTGTTGCTCGATTCTGGTGGGGCTACTTACTCGGGCAACAAAAATATTTTCTCTTTCGAGCTGGCGTGGTTTGAAAGAGAAGGATTTTTGGATCTTGTTGCCAGAGAGTGGGCCAGAGATGTAGGAGGTACAGGTGCCATTGAACGATGGCAGAACAAGATTAGGCATCTCAGAAGCTTCCTTCGTGGGTGGGCTAAACATCTAGGTGGAGTGTATAAGGTCGAGAAGGAAAGACTCCTTTAACTTATACAAACCTTAGACATAAAAGCAGAAACTATGGTTCTGTTACCCACTGAGCTTCATATTAAGCATGAGGCTGAGATGAGGCTGAAGGATTTGCTCCGTGAGGAAGAATTAAAGTGGGCATTGCGGGCAAAGGTGAGAAAAGTTGTCCAGGGGGATGCGAATAGTCAGTTCTTCCACATGATTGCCAATGGCAAGCACCGGAAGAAGAGGATCTTCCAGCTAGAGCAAGATGAGGGTACAATAGTCGGCCAGGACAACCTGAAAATCTACATTACTGAATACTATAAACGGTTGTTTGGACCACCAGAGGAGAGCTGTGTATCCCTGGATGAGTCTAGGGTTAGCGATATTCCTCAACTTACTTCTGTGGAGAATGATGTGTTAACTGCCCCTTTCTCGGAAAAGGAGGTTTTCGAGGCTATTGCCAAGATGAAAAGTAATACGGCACCGGGGCCGGATGGTTTCCCGGCTGAGTTTTACAAGAAGTGTTGGCATATTATCAAAGGGGACCTGATACCGATGTTCCATGATTTGTTCTCGGGACATTTGCAGCTGTTCCAACTTAATTTTGGAACGATAACGTTGTTGCCTAAGAAAACAGATGCCGTGAGAATTGAGCAATTTCGGCCTATCTGCCTTCTCAACGTCAGTTTCAAAATATTTACCAAGGTTGGCACGATCAGGCTTACTCAGATAGCGCACGCTGTAGTTCAACCTTCTCAAACGGCTTTCATGCCGGATAGGAACATCCTCGAAGGGGTTGTCGTCCTTCATGAAACGCTACATGAAATTCATACGAAAAAACTAGATTGGGTTATTTTCAAAGTGGATTTCGAGAAGGCCTATGATAAAGTCAAATGGCCGTTCCTCCAGCAAGCTCTACGAATGAAGGGTTTTGATGAGCGCTGGAGACATCAAGTGGAAACGTTCACGCAAAAAGGCAGTGTTGGCATTAAAGTTAATGATGACATAGGCCACTACTTCCGAACGCACAAGGGTCTGAGACAGGGCGATCCTATGTCGCCTATTTTGTTCAATATTGTGGTTGATATGTTAGCGATCCTGATTGGGAGGGCCAAAGAGGCCGGTCAGGTGGAAGGAGTGGTGCCTCATCTGGTGGATGGTGGTCTGTCCATCCTGCAATACGCTGATGATACAATCATTTTTATGGAACATGATTTGGCCAAAGCGAGGAACATGAAGCTAGTGTTATGCCTTTTCGAACAATTGTCCGGGCTGAAGATTAATTTCCATAAAAACGAGTTGTTCTGTTTTGGTCGAGCCAAAGACGAACAGGAAGCTTATACACAATTGTTTGGGTGTGAAATTGGGTCTCTACCTTTCACATATCTTGGTATTCCAATACACCATCGTAAGTTAACGAATGGTGAGTGGAAGTGCATCGAGGATAGATTTGAGAAGAAACTAAGCTGTTGGAAAGGAAAACTCATGTCTTATGGAGGCCGGTTGATTCTGATTAACTCGGTGCTCACGAGTTTACCTATGTTTCTGTTATCTTTCTTCGAGGTACCAGTGGGGGTGAGGAAAAGGCTAGACTTTTATCGTTCTCGCTTCTTTTGGCAGAGTGATGAGTCTAAGAGGAAGTACAGATTGGCCAAATGGGATATTATCTGCAGACCAAAGGACCAAGGAGGACTTGGTATTGAAAACCTTGAAGTCAAAAACAGATGCCTCCTTAGTAAGTGGCTGTTTAAGTTGTCGTCTGAGACAGAGGCAACTTGGGCGCAGATTTTACGTAGTAAATATCTGCACTCAAAGACTTTATCCCAAGTCACTCTCAGACCTATAGATTCGCCGTTCTGGAAAGGGCTCATGAGGGTTAAGGCCGCTTTCTTCAACAGAACGAGATGTATTGTTGGTAATGGAGATGATACGCGATTCTGGGAGGATATGTGGCTGGGGTGACGCGCCTTTGGCTACACAATATCCAACACTATATCGTATTGTTCAGCGTAGGGACGCTCTTGTTGCGACGGTGATGCAGTCTATTCCTCTAAACATGCAGTTTAGGAGAGTGCTTGTTGGACCTCGATGGGAAGCATGGCTTCACTTGGTCCGTAGGCTGATGGACGTTCAGCTAAATCCTCAGCCCGACCAGTTGCGTTGGAAACTAACTAAAACTGGGGTGTTCGCGCTAAAATCGATGTATATGGATACCATTAATTCATCTGTGATACCTACGACTAAGGAGGTCTGGAAAGTTAAGGTTCCTTTGAAGATTAAAGTGTTTATATGGTTTGTGCATAAACAAGTTATTCTTACAAAGGACAATCTAGTTAAGCGCAACTGGACAGGATCTACTAGGTGTAGTTTCTGTGATCGGGATGAGACTATCAAGCATTTATTTTTTTGATTGCCCGTTGGCACAAGGGTTGTGGCGCATTGTGCAAATTGCCTTTAATATTACTCCACCGAGATCGATAAACACGTTATTTGGGGCGTGGCTGTTTGGGATTGAGTCCGAAACAGCCAGACACATTCGTGTAGGAGTATGTGCGTTATTATGGGCAATTTGGAATTGCAGGAATGATTTGGTTTTTAACAGGACAACAAATATTCATTTTTTGCAGGTGTTATTCCGGGCTACGGCGCTGATCCGTACTTGGTCCTTACTCACTCCGACGGAGGCCAGGAAGCGTTTGGTTACTGGATCTGTCCGGTGGGAGACGGTAGCGCGGGATATCTTCAACCGGTTTGGATGGCGATCATGTAATAGGATAGGAGTTTAGTTTACCTATCTGCTATTTTGCCAGCCGGGCTGTGGCTTATCTCATTTCTGCCTTGCAGTCGATGCTCTATGTGAACTATAGGCTGCTTTGGTTCCTTTTTCTGTAAGACCTTTGTTCAGAACCTGTTTATTTGTTTAATAAGAGAGGCCGTATGCATCGATCTGATGCAGAGGCCGGGGAATCCCCCCTTTTCAAAAAAAAACATATAAGGCATATCCCCAAATGTTTCAAAGCTTGCAAGGATAGCACTTACATCCATTTCTGGCGTTGTCTCTATCATGTAAGTAAAGTCTGCGAAACTTACTGGAATAGAACCTGTAAGATTGTTGTCAGCTAGGTCAAGCAACTGGAGATGAGAGAGTTGCGATACCTCCCAAGGAATACTTCCATGAAACATATTTGACCGTAGTCGGAGAATTCTTAGCATAGAGAGGCTAGCTCCTATCCATGAAGGAATTGTGCCAGAAAACATATTGTCTCCAAGATCCAAAATTACTAAGCTTTCCAAGTTCTTTATAAGAGACGGAAAATATCCAGAGAAGCTGTTGTTGGACAAATGTACTGATTTTAATGGAGAAGCATCATTCGTCGAGGTTGTGACTTCTCCAACAAAGGCATTGCTTGACAAATCCATGTATGTAAGATTAGGCAGGTTCCATAAGCAACCAGGGAGCATTCCAGACAGGAGATTGTTTGATAGGTCCAAGAACTGTAGATGACGTTGCTTACAGAAATCCTTGTTGATGACACCTGTCAACCTGTTACTGGACAAGAATATGTAGTTGACAGATAGGAGCGACAAGCTAGCTGGAATCTCTCCCTCCAAGTGGTTGCTGCTAAGGTCAAGGAATTGTAATAAGAATGATAATTTACCAAACCCCGATGGTATCATGCCTGTAAGATGGTTATCGGACAAGTCTAGCACCCGCAGGGAAGATCCTAGCTCCGCGGGGATTGAGCTGTTGAAGCAGTTGCCAGAAAGGAGGAGGTACTGCAGGGACTCCCATCTGCTGACCTCCCGTGGAATGCTTCCGGTGAAGGAGTTGTTTGCAATACTGAAAAAGCCAAGTTCAGTCCAGTTTGAAAACAATTCTAGCGGGATGTTGCCACTGTGAAGGTGGTTGTTCCCGACATCAAAGGTTATAATTTGGCCCATCACTGAAAAGGACGGTGGCAAACCTCCAGATAGCATGTTCCACGATAGGTGCAAGGACTCAAGACTAGTAAGGTTACCGAATTCACTCGGTATGAGTCCAGAGAACATGTTGGAGGACATATCAAGAAATGAGTAAATTGCAAAAACCCACCACAATTGGGGACCCTAAGTCACAAAACCGCCACCATTCGATTTTTTTTCAAAAAACCACCAAGATTGTGCTGATAGTTTTCAAAAAACGCTGATAGCTCGATTAAAACCATTTAATTGAAAACCTGACAAGTGGGCCCCAATGACAGGTCCACGTGGTGGAGGAGAGACGGCGCAACTGGTCAACCCCGTCTCCTCGCGACTTTTGTCGACGCGCTCTCGCGGCTCCATACACGCACGGGGGCTCGCGGCTCCGGCCAGGCAGGCCGCCGGCTGACGAGCCTCCCAGTACCGCCGGCTTCTGCTCCACACAGCACCACGCTCGGCCGCCTGCCATGGCTCCCGGCCACAAGCCAAACACGGATCGAGGACAGGCCTAGGAGGTCTTGTGCCGGCCTCTGGGTGGCGAAGCGGCCGTCGCCGGATTGCACGGGGGCGTCGGGAGTAGACCACGGTGGGTGGCGCCGGACTGCAGGTGGTCGCCGGGAGAAGAACATGAAGGGGATTCGCCGCTTGCTACTGGACTACGCAGGCGGCAGGGGAGCACGAACTGCTTGAGTTTGTCGGCCATGGCGGCGGCCGTGCTCGGAGCTCGCGGGGGATGGCGCTACAGCGTGAAATAGAGCAGGGGAGATGGAGGGAAATCGATAGGAGCTCACTTCGATGCAGCAGCGAAGCTCAGTGGGCTCGGGGCAGGCTTGGAGGCGGCGAATCGAAGGCGAGGAGCGGCCGGTGCAAGCGGCGGAGAAAGGCTCGATTCGGCCATCTCCGGGCGTCCTTGCTCGAACCCGTTGGCGATAGACACCAGCGCGAAAAGGCGGAGCTAAGGGACATAGTCTGGCAGCGGTTCTTCGGCGGTGGCTACGCCGGCTATGATCGGCGGCGAGGCAATGCTCTCGGGCAGCCCAGAGGAGACCCGCGGCAGCGCGCATGACGCGGCTTAGACCAGGCGACAAGGTAGAAGGGAAGATGGAGGAGAAATAAGGGCGGGGTGGCGACGGCTTGGCTTGCCGGCGGCGACCTGCGGTCCGGCGTGGGATCCATCCGGATTGGGGCGGCGGCGGCTGTGCACACTGCGTGCACAATGGATCGAGAGCAGGAGGACACAGAGATGTGTTTTTTTATTATATGTGAGATATCACACTGACATGCGGGTCCCATGTCTATTTTGACGGTCGGTCAAACGCCGTTAGTTTTGTTTGCCACATCATCACTTGTGGTGGGACCTGTATGTCAGTTTTAGCGTTAGCAAGTGCTCATATGTGCGATCAGTGTTTTTTAAAAATTGTCAGCACAATGTTGGTGATTTTTTGAAAAAAAACCGAATGATGGTGGTTTTTTGAATTAGCGTCCCTAATTATGGTGGTTTTTTGCAATTTACTCATCAAGAAATAGTAAATTTGGAACCATATCTGGCAGAGTCTCAGGTATTGAACCCGAGAAGAAGTTACCTGATAGGTCGAAGTCCTTCAACCTAACGTTGGTGCGGTTCAGGATGAACTGTGGAAAAGTGCCGTTGAGATTGTTATCATTTAGATGTAAGGTTTGCACGGTGGACAAAGGCGAGAACTTGGCAGGGTCTGGGTTGGTTAAGTAGTTATTCCCAAGATCGATATAACGAATCCATGGGAGCTTGCCGAGTTGATGGGGGATCGCACCAACAAAATAGTTGTTGCTCAAATCCAGGTAGGCCAAGGTGAGCAGCAGCGATATGTTTTCTGGGATGGTACCGATGAGGTTGTTGCCGCAGAGGTCAAGTGTGGTGATGTTCCGGAATGCCGGGAAGTACAAGGCGTTGAGCGTGCCATTGAGGCTGAACCAGGATAGCTCGAGTGCGGTAACATGGCCGGCATTGTCACAGGTGACACCGAACCAATCACAGGTCGATTCGGCATGCGACCATGATGGCAGGTAGGTGGAATTGAGCAAAGTGGACTTCCACCGGAGGAGTGCTTCTCCTTCCGGGCTGATTGCACTGGCCATGCATAGCAGCATATGCAAAGAGCAAAGTTGTCAAAAATGAGAGCTTGTATTGTGGTGCCATCGCTCAAGGGTGTGGCTGGGTAGACTCTGTGTTTGCCCCTCCAGTCGAACAGCCAGCATGTCTATTATAGGAAAGATTTACTGCTCTTGAGATGTGAGCTGCGTTGGCAAGAAAATGGAGGTCATTACTCATTAGTCAGCAGTATAGGTTGGCAACAGTAGAATGGGTCAGCAGTGGGTTGGCAGTCTATTATACAAACTTGTCTGGACGGGCATATGTCTACAGAAACTGAAGACTTGGTCATCCTGTGAAGAAAACACCGAATCTGTCAGTGTACAGGACCCAGCCAACAATGAAAGCTGGCCAGTATGGTGGTGAATGAGACCGACGGCCATGTATATATGTGGTTGTGGTGAATGAGAGTGTCCATTAACAGAAAGCCAAGTCACCTGCCCAACTGCATTGCCCAAGTAACACAAGCTAGTCAATATCTGGGAGCTGACTGTTGAAGCTCCTTTTTCCCCTGAGGACACACAAGCTCAGTTCAACAGTGCCATTGTGTCACGGAAGAGAAGTCGGTCAATGGGAGTGACCACAAAGGTTCAACATCACTGTTGCTAGAACAAATTACCATCCATGAAAATGGTTTCCAAAAGGAGCAGCGAAATCAAAGAACAGGAAAAAAGCCAGAAAATACGAACATGATCTAGAAAAGAATGACAAACTAAGTAGTATCACAGGCCACAGGAAAGGAACTTCCAAAAAGTCGCAAAGGAAAGTGATAACTCTTAATTAAGCAACAGCGCTCTGTATTTGAGCTTCTGTATCTACAAATCACCTAGTTATCCAGGAGCTCTTTTATGGTACAAATGCTAATTTCAGTATCCCGGCAAACCTGCTGTACTTCTGAGAATGAGATGCAGAAGCATATAGGAATTAGTTATCACAAAAAGTAGACAGAAAAGGTAGGTTACCCAAACAATAGCCGTAATGCAAGAGCACAACTTCGATAGATGCAAATACTGAGACGGTTTACATGCTGGTAAACAACCGAGTCTGCAGGTTAACTTGAAAAGAGACGATAAGACACAAGTATCCAATGGCTGCACAGAACAGAGCCTGCATCCATGAAATGCAAACCAAAAGAATAATGAAAACTCAAATCTCTAGAAGATTACAGTATTAAAATTACAGAACACTAATCAGGCTGGAGGAACAATCAAACTAAGAACTGTTCGAGCAATCGATTGTGACTTCGGAAAAGAAGAAGATGACTGGAAAGAGTGCACAAGCTCCCGGTCAGAGAAGGCATGCGACAGGGTGTACTACTCCAGTAAAAAGCTTTGCCTGATAAGACCAAATGTGCAATACAGAGAGTAGTATTTGGTAAGATGAGGATACCATACACCATACACAAACACATATCGCAGCAACTGCAAAATCAAGAAAACAAAAAAAGCAGCCACAAAATAGTTGAATTGGTTGTCTATTTCCTACTACGACTAGTACAGAACTGTAATTTTTCCCTCTCCCTCCATATGACAAATCAAGCACGTAATCTCCTTGCAGGGAGAAAATCTATTCACCATTCAAAGGGGAAAGAGCCAACTTAATTTCTGTTTGCATCCTAAAAAACTTAAATTTTTTTCCAAATTCCAATTTTTTTATTTCAAAGCAATGTATGGATTGCTTTTTATTTTGTGACTATAGGGAAGACGCCAAGATGCACACGCATGCATACCAAAACACACACACACATTCACTCGATCGTCATCTGGTCGCACACTTCACCATTGAGACATCGTTGAACGCTCTTAAGGTTCTCAACTTAATGTTGGGTTTCGAGGAACCTTGTACGCACACCATAGGAACATGTAGCACTGAGATGGAATAAGATAGCATGTCCTGGTGTGACAGGCAAATGACTGGAAGAAAGTCGTCAGGTTCCATGTACGGCAAGCTGCCGTCGTGGGGGTGTCATTGCCAGTGATGTGGCACCATTTTCTCCAGGGAACAATTTTAGAAGAGAAGTAGAGCGTGTGATCCCCTTGAAGACCGTTACATGTAGTTAAAGCCTTGATACAGATGCTGTATCGGGAGAAGTACTAGAATATGGAGTAAAATTTCAGTGCATGCTGGAGGTTTCACTATTTGAAGGGGAGGTAGGCTTCAAGGCAGTTCCAATGTATGCTAACTAAAACTGCTATTCTACTCTGAACAACAGGAAAAATCATGCACAATAGGCTTTATAAATATTATAAGATTTACAACATACACTTACAAAAGCATGAGCGAGACACAAACCATTACCCTGACTAAAGCTACACAACAAACTTGTCTAGAACCTTGAGCAAAATATGTCCACTGGAACATTGGTAATTCTTGAGCGTACTGGGAACAGAAACAGGTATAATTATCACGACGCTTACATCTTGCTTCATCTTCATTTGATGTGGTATCATTCAATACTTGGACAACTTTCTATACCTCGGATATGCTTCATCTTCCTCATAACTTTCTGTTGCATGGCATCTATGCAACTCAAGAAAGCACATCTCCAGGGCTTCCAGAAAAACAATGTGCCAAACCATATCCAGAAACCAAATATTGTTCCAGCAATCACTGAGTAGTACATCCACATGGTTTCAAGTTCATCATGATATTCCTTTCCCACATCCGATGTGGTCGTTGGACTTGAACCATGTTTACATGAAATGTTCAATAGAGAGCCACAAAGTCCCAGGTTATTGCTATAAATTGACGGGTCATCCAATGTTTGGAGTTGATTCCCTGTAGGTATCCGTCCCGATAGAAGATTGTTCGAGAGATTAAGGGAACTGAGGAATATCAGGTTTGATATGCTAGAAGGAATAGGACCTGATATCTTGTTCCAAGAGAGGTCAAGAGATTCTAAAAACTTTAGGCTGCCGATATCCTTCGGAATACTACCAGATAGACAATTTCTTGACATATTTAGTAACTGGATGCCTCTAAGATTTGTCAACTCCAGAGGTAGAACACCAAAAAGAGAATTGGCAGAGAGATCAATACCTGTCACAAATGCATCTCTTCCCCGGAAAATGTAATCCTGTCCTTTCCAAATTACGACCATAGTGCCACTGTATATATATCCAAAGGTGGCATATTGTAGGATGATTTTTATACCTGGCTGCACCGTGGGTGCCTGCCTCATGAAGGATAAGTTGAGGAAACTTTCTGGTATGGAACCTATAAAATTATTCTCAGCTAGATCAAGCAGTTGGAGATGGGAGAGTTGTGATAGCTGCCAGGGAATACTTCCATAGAACATGTTTGATCGGAGTCCAAGAATCCTCAACAAAGGATTGCTTTGCCCAATCCATGCAGGAATTACACCAGAGATATTATTGCTCCCGAGATCCAAAATAACAAGGCTTCTGAAGTTCTTCAACACAGCTGGAAAACAACCTGTAAAGTTGTTGTCTGATAGGTGCAGGGACCTTAGTGAAGAATTACAACTTGAGGTAGGAATTTCACCAGCAAAAGCATTGCTCGATAAATCTAAGGATTGCAAATCTTTCAAGTACCAAAAGCAACCAGGAAACTCACCAGACAACTGATTGTTTGATAGATCCAAGAGTTGCAAAAGTGTTAACTGACAAAAGGCAGATGGCAATTCTCCCATGAAGCTGCTGTTGTTTTTATTTTTGGCCGCCTTGACAGACGGCAACTGCCTGTTGTCAATATTAGGTATGATACCCGTAAACTTGTTGCCAGACAAGATGAGAGCAACAAGATTTATCAGCGCGGACATGGTTGCAGGAAGCTCTCCGTCAAGGTGGTTGGATCTGATGGCAAGGAATTTCAAAGATGTTGCATTGCCGATATGAGATGGTATCACTCCAGTAAAGTGATTCTTTGACATGACCAAAAACTGCAAGTTCGGCAAGCTGCCCATCTCTACTGGGATGGAACCAGTAAAGTTGTTGTTTGAAAGGAGGAGAGTGATTATCTCTTTACAGTTACCAATCTGCGATGGGATGCTTCCAGCTAACAAGTTTTTGGCTACATCGAATACCGCGAGGTTGGTCAAGTTTGAAAACAGCTCTGCCGGGATGGTACCATCGATATAGTTGTCATGTACAATGAACCAGGACATTGCTTGCATCCTGGCCAAAGATGGTGGCAAACTTCCAAATAGTTGGTTATGTGCCAGGTCCAAGTGCTCGAGATTAGTAAGGTTCCCCAGCTCGGGTCGAAGAGTAGAAACCAAACCAGCATTTCTGATATTGAGTTGCTCTAGTAACTGAAGCTGCCCAAGAGAGCCTGGGATCAACCCACCAAGTGAATTGTTGCTTAGTGAAAGAACTCGCAATCCAGGTACCATCCCAAGCTCCTCTGGGATCCCTCCTGTAAGATTATTTTCGTTGAGAAGCAGTATCTCAAGCTTCTGGAGCCTCGAGAGTGAGCGAGGTATCAAGCTAGAGAATCCATTAGCTGACAGATCTAGATACCTCAACCTTGGGACCATTTCCGGCAGTGAATCTGGTAACAGCCCTGAGAAGTCATTACCTGACAAATCAAGGAATTGCATCCTCACATTGGTGTAGTTGAGGATAAATTGTGGGAAGGTTCCACTGAGATCATTGTTAGCTAGAGATAATAGCTTCAGGCTGAACATAGGCGAGAACTTGTCATATTCTAGGTTAGTCAATTGGTTATTTCCCAGATTAACCTCGGCAATTATTGGTAGCTTGCTGAGTTGGTAGGGGATGGCACCGACAAGATTGTTGTTGCTCAAGTCCAAAATGGTGAGCGTGGGCAAAAGGGATATGTTTGCTGGGATGGTGCCAACAAGATTATTGCTGTTGAGTTTGATCTTGATGAGATTCTGGTACGCAGCAGAGTAGAAGGCGTGTAGCGTACCATGGAGCCCAAAGCCGGAAAGGTGGAGCTTGGTAACATGTCCGGCAGCGTCACAGGTGACGCCAGACCAAGAGCACGTAGAGTTGGCAATTGACCACGAGGGCAACGGGTTGGCACCAATCAAAGTGGACTTCCATCGGAGTAGTGCTTCAGCTTCAGGGTTGATTGCCTTGGCTGCGCATACTAGCAGGAAAACTGAGATGTGGAAGAGTTTCTGCAGTGCCATTGCAGCAGGTTATAGTGTTGGTAAGAAAATGGCAAGCTGCAGGGTGCTCTATGCATTGCATTTGGAAATAGATAGAGTACACACAGAACGAATGCACAATTGCACAAAAGTACAAATACATTGTGATGCTATCGCTGAACAGGTATATGGGTGCAAAGACTTCAGAGTTGGGGTCGTGGGAGGGAAATAACAAATCTAGAGTCAGTGCTTTCAGGCCACACTCTTGGGCATCCTGATTCCCAGCCTCACAGGGAAGTGACTAGTAGTCTCCAGTAAGGTCATAACCGATGACTGACTATGTGTATGTCAGCTCACGGTGCCTCCAAAATGTCACAAAGAAAGAAAAACGAGTACAACCCTTCATCTTAGTTTGCCCCTGTGGATGTGAGCTTAAGTACTAAATCATCAGATTATGCAAATAAGTTTTCAGGGACGATACAACAAGATTGTTTTTGTTTAGGTTGATGAGGTTTTGGAAAGTTGCAGGGTAGAAGGCATGGAGTGTACCATTGAGGTGGATGTTAGGATATACACGGCCGACGGCATCAGTTGCAGGTGCCGCTGAACCATGAAGACGGAGAGTTGGCCATCGACCACGAGGACAGTGAACTGGCACCAACCAAAGTGCTTCTTCCAAGTTGATCGCCTTGGCTGTACACATTAGCAAAAAAAATTGAGATGTGGAAGAATGCCGCATCTAACAGTAATGTGACTCAGGAGAAGCCCAGCCAAATGTGCCTGATAAAACAATGATATCGTAGCAATTTTAGAATTACAGATACTAATCAGGCGGGAAGAACAACCAAATTAAGATCTGCCTGGGCAATCGATTGTGACTTTGGAAAAGAAGACGAAAGGAGTGCACAAATTCCCAGTCAATAGAGCGCGTGGAATGAGGTGTACTAGTTCAACATCTTGCTAGATCAGACCACATGTACAAGATAAGGACACCACATCTCAGACAAACAAATTTCACTTTCGTAGTTGCCAAATTAAAAAAAAAATAAGGCGGCCAATGAATTTACAGATGATGACATAACGAGGTCTCATATCTCTTTCCTCTCCATTGTAGGAAAAAACAAGCGGATTAAATATTGAAGAAACGGCCTAAGAAATGCGTACCTTTCCCAGAGACTCCTAGCCGTGGTTGGTCTGTCGACCGGCGGCCCCGACGAGGGTTGGGGAATGGGCGCTCGTGCGGGGCGGTGGTGGGCGGCGAGGTGGTGCCAGGCGGAACGGTCTCGTGTTTTGGTAGGGGGTGCTCCAAAGCCGCGCGGCGGCGGGGGAGGGCGACGGCGGCACTGCCGGCCGCCGAAGCGAGGCGGCGAGGTGCAGCAATCGGCAGACAAGCATGAAGATTTTTTTTTTTTCGAGACATTGACAAGCATGAAGATAAAAGTCAGTAAACTAAGTTGGGCCTTCGGCCTCCCCCAAAACACCGTTGCCGCCTTCGGCCTCCCTCAAAACACTGTTGGGCCTTCGGCCAGGCCCAGTGAAGAGACCACTCACTCTCTCAGTCAGATCGAATTCTGAATTAAGAAGTTTAATTCGTTTGCCAAAAAGTGTAGTGTATAAAAAATGGGGGCTACTACGCGTCCGCCGCCGTCGCCTCGCGAGCCGTGGGATCTGACATGGATCTAGTGGGGTCAACATCTTATCTCTACTTTGCAACAAAGACCTTGTTGCACAAATATTTGTAATAGAGGTTGTGTTGCGGGATTTTTGTGCAACAGAGGTTGTGTTGCGGCATACTTTTGCAATAGAGATTGTGTCGCGGATTCTTTTTGCAAGAAAGGTCTTGTTGCGGATATTATTTTTTGCAACAAAGGTCTTATTGCATCTTTTTTGCAACGAAGGTCTTGTTGTCGATTTTTTTTTTTGCAACAAAGGTCTTGTTGCACATTTGTTTTTTGCAACAGCGGTGATGTTGCAGAAGTGGACGGCGCCCTGCATCATCGGTCTCGAGCAGGTCTTCTTCTTCATCACCCGGTAGCAGCAGAAGGGGCGTCGTCGATCGAGAAGAGGGAGGAGGAGAGAGGGTGGGTGGTGGCGGAGGCGGCCAACGACCGCGACGGCCGAGCGCGTGCTTGCCAGCGGAGAGGATGGATGATGAAACAACGACCGACGTGTGGATGCTTGAGAGAGAGAGAGAGAGAGAGAGAGAGAGAAATCGATCCATGAAGAAGAGGAGTAGTGAGCGGTGACTTTTGTGAGGATAAGGATCAGGACATGGTAGACACAGATATTTTTGGACACCGGTGGGCTCCTGCGACCAGAACACGTGACGCAATAGGCAAACGATCAAGTCCAATCCAACGGCCACGCGCCCGATCGATGTAATGATGTCATCCGCTGGTTGAGGGGAATCTTTTCTCTTAATATACTGCCTCCATTTCTAAATATAAAACGTTGGGGCAATTTAATAGTATTTCTTTTAAATGAACGAATAAACATAAAAAAGGCAGAACAAACTTAAAAGGAAACATACAAATGTTACATTTCTTTAAAATGAAATATAAACTAAACAAGAATCAGAAAGAAAAAAGAAAAAGAAAAAAACCCGAAAAACTCGTCTTGCTCAAAAATACGCTTAGAAAACCGGTTGAAATCATGTAAAAACCGCCCAGAGTGAGCACTATCGTGTAAAAAAAACTAGTGTCGTGAGCAATACGGCGAATCCTATTCGATGCATAGGGTGCATAACAAACTGACTTTTTGGGCGAAATAGACACAAAAGTGGCCAGCCCTTTACCGAAAAAGACTTTCGTCCCACTTTACATATAAAGCAACCACCGAAGCCACAAAGTCAAAGAAAGATCACACCACAAACACACGCACACACACGCCGCACATGAAGTAGCAGAACACACGTCGCACACGAAGTAGCACGCACACGAAGTAGCACAACACACGGACACATAGATTCTGCTGAGGGCACAGCTGAACAAACCCAAAAAACAAAAAACAAATGGCGCCCAGCCCTTTACACACCCTTTCGCATGGGCAGGCCCACTTAGATCTTTCGCTTGTGATGTACGCAGCTCTTATTTTAGGTGACTACAACGGGACCTCCTATGTGACGCATTTTTCATCATGCAGTTGCTGGACGCACAGGGTTGACGCACGTCTGGACCAGCCCACCAAGCCGCTCTTTGTTTCGTTTCCTTTCGCATGCGACAAAAAAGCAGGAAATAAACAGCGAGTACAAGGGATCATTCCCACCACCGCACACTCCAACCGCGAGCCATTAGCCACTACACCAGACACCACCAACTGAACATA
Source organism: Triticum dicoccoides (assembly GCF_002162155.2). Lineage (NCBI taxonomy): Eukaryota > Viridiplantae > Streptophyta > Magnoliopsida > Poales > Poaceae > Triticum > Triticum dicoccoides. The sequence continues at coordinate 186,790,696 of NC_041391.1, read as the reverse complement.
AAGGTGCAGAAATCTATAAGAATAGACAGCAGCGTTGAGATTTGGAAAACATTTTGAAACCATATCAAAAATTGCGAGCAGTTTTAAAATGCCGCATTTTTTGGAAAAGTGAAGATGTTTTGTGATTCTGATTTGAAAATGAAACACGAACAAAATTTGCAAACCCAAATAGAATCCAAAAACGCGAATAATTTTCAAAAATGTATCTGAAAAACTAATAAATTTCGAAAAACTCGAACATTTTTTGAGATTGCGAACAGTTTTTAGTTTTTAAAAAATGGAAAACAGGAATATTTTTTTAGTTCAGCAACAAAAAAGTTAAAACACAAACTTTTTTAAAAAACAAAATTTGTATTATACATTTTTTGGAGATGCGAACAAAATTTTAAACATGTGAATATTTATTCAAATTGTGAACAAAATCGCAAAAGTTTTTTGAAAAATGAACATTTCTCTGAATTTGTGAACGAAATTTGAAAATGAGAATATTATTTGAAATTCCTGAACATTTTTTGTAACATGAACAAATTTCTAGAACTGTGAAATTTTTCAAAATGAGAACATTTTTTGAGATTGTGAACAATTTTTATAAATGAGATTACGGTAGTTTTTTTAAGCATGAACATTTTTGGAAAATGTGAACAAATTTTTAAAGGAAGAACATTTTCCTGAAATTTCAACAAAAGCATTTTTTTAAAATCATGAACATTTTTTGAAACTTAAGAACATTTTTTAATACCCGACCATTGTTAAAAAAAATTGAAAAAAAAGCATTCGCAAACATTTTTTGAAAATCCCGAATATTTTTTATTTTATAAAAAAAAATTAAATGAAGATTTTCTAAAGGCAAGAAATTTTTTCTATGAAGAACAATTTTCGAACATGAACTTAGTTTAAAAAAGATAAAATAACCGGGAAAAGGAAAAAAGAAACAAAAAAAAGAAAAGAAAACAAAAAGAAACAGAGATAAAAACACAAAAGAAAAAAGGAAACCCAGTAAATGAAAAAACCGGTTCAAGGAACCTCCGTTGTACACGCAAAAAACTGGGCCGTCCCATCGCGTTGCTGCTCGGTCGCTCGCCTGTGAGAAGCACCGGCAGTTTGACGCAAAGAGCGTCAAATAGGATATTCCAACTACAACGGCTTACTAAAACACACATGCATATAAAGTTTGGCAAAACGGATACTAGCAGGTTTGATTCCCATTAACAGTTCAGTTTCCAACCATATGAGACGAGCAGCCTCTCTCATGACCCCATTAATTTTTTTCATTTCCAACTGCAAGATCATACCAGTTTTTCTCCTTCGAAACAGAAGCCCTGCATCTCCATCTCCCACATAGAAAAGGTCAGGTATTCCTTTGTTCACACACAACTGATGGCCTCTCGCTCTCGCTCAAAACAAAGGAGAGTGAGATCCGCATGAAGTCCACTACACTCGCACAACTGCTCGTCCGCCTCGCCTCCAATTCCTCTCTACGCGATAGGGGTGTTGACACCAAAGCATGGCCAAAAACACAATTAAGATGGCTCCAAATGAGAAGTTCCTCAACATGAAAATTCTTCGTCTCGTCGAGACGAAATATAAAAGGCGAGAGAAAAATAATATCTACCAATAGGACATGTCTTAAGTAGTCCCTGTTTGCTCCTACATTGGATGCCTCCTCGGAGGAGATATTCTTGGTCTTGCCTGAGCGTCCTTTGTCAACAAGAGCTTTTGCACCAGTGATTCGGCCCTCAAGATGGCCTCGAATTAAAAAAAAATCCAACACAAAAGTTGTTCGTCTCGTTGAAATGATTAAAATTGCTTTTGGGCACATCTCTATCCGAGAACGTTTACTACCTCAACCATGACCCACAAGGTGCAGCCAGCTTTTAAACCAAACAATTTTGGAAAGTTCAGGTCAAACATTGAACCCAAATTAGGGTATTGAACAAGAATCCAAACCCTTTCCTTGTACGGGAATTCCAGCCGTCTCTTATGTACATAAAGGGTGACGGCTGATTGAAACAACACACAATCGTAAAACCCATCTACTTTTTACCCTAGTTTTATCTCTCTCCGGTGTTTTCTCTCTCGTTCTTCGTGTTGAAGGGCACGATCCTTGAGGCTCTAACAGCGAGCGAATCGACTTGTGCAACCCATAGCCGCCGCGCATCCAAACGGGGTCCCTCCTGGGCTTATGGGGTTTCGTGTCCTCAAAAGTTCTCGCCGATTATCACGCGAATCGCGCCTCTGGTAAGACTCCTTCGATGTGAGTTGCGGTGCACCACCCTCGGTGTTGAGGGTACATGGTGATATGTTCATGTGCGAACACTGGTGTTGCTGGCCATCGAGATGGTAAGGAAGACACACCTGAATCGGCGTGTGCGTGATGTTGCTCTCCCTCCTCATGACCTCCTCCAGCACGCCCGACGATCTGCCTTGCCTCCATATTCTCTTTGGGCGTTGGGATACGGGACGAACCATTATTTTGTCTCCAACCGCCTAGGCTATAGATCTTCGATGAGGGGATAACTGATGAGGCCTTTGTGTGACATTGTTCTACTTCTATTGTGATTAATTAGCTTGAAGTAATTAGAGGGAACCCCCCCCCCTTGTCTTGCGGCGTGCAGTTGCCATCTAGCAACTAACATGTCTCTCTTTCCCCTCTCTTCTAACCGCTGCATCGGTTCCAGTCGTCACGTATCTTTTCAGAATATACATAAGTGTAATACGTATGCCTATCAATACAGTTGATCATTTTTCGCTCAAAACACGTTATCAGCATGCTCTGCCTAGAGCATAGAAACACCTCGCCGATGTTATCTACGGTGACAATCTGATGGAAGAGGAATTATGCCTTGTGGACAGTGCAACCACAAACTCCATACTGAGGGAGTTGAAATATTTTCAAACTCCTAAAAAATATGAATGGAGATATTCTAACTATCGTTGGACGTGATGCGATGATCGTTTGCACTGGATGTGTCATATTTACCCTCCTAGGCAGTACACAGTGACAATTGAGGATGCTTTGTTGTATCCCGACTCAGCACATACCCTGATGAGTTATCGAGATATCCATAAAAATGACTTCCACATTGAAACCCATGAAGACAACAAAGAAGAGTATTTACTCTTCACCAAAGATCATGGATATGGCAAGCAGGTACATGAAAAAATTCCTTCTCTATCGCCTGGTTTGTACTATATATACATCAAACCCGTAGTCCGTAGAACATGTCGCATACAAAATAACTTTTTAAAATGTTGCCGCATTGCAAATCTGGCGTGATCGCCTAGGCCATCCCGGGATTGGAATGATGAGGAAATTACTAGCAATTCCATTGGTAATAATTTGCTTGAGTCAAAATTTCCTCAATCTTCAGACTTTGTGTGTACATCTTGTGCCACGGGGAATATTTTTTTGAAGCCCTCCCACCTCAAAATACAAGCTGAACCACTTCAGTTGCTCGAATGCATTCAAGGAGACATTTGTCGTCCCATCCAACCATTATCTGGACCTTTCTGGTACTTCATGGTTCTAGTGGATGCATCTATGGTTGGGGAACGTTGCATGGGAAACAAAAAATTTCCTATGCTCACCAAGATCCAATCTAGGAGATGAACATCTACGAGAGGAGAGATTGGATCTACATACCCTTGTAGATCGCTAAGTGGAAGCGTCAATAAACGCAGTTGATGTAGTCGAACATCTTCACGATCCAATCACGATTCGTCCCGCGAACGTCTTCCCGATCCAATCATGACCCGTCCCGCGAACTCCCGATCCAAGTGTCGAACGGACGGCACCTCTGCGTTCAACACACGTACGTCTTGATGCTGCCTTCACCTCCTTGATACAACGAGCGATGGTGAAGTAGTAGCTAAAGTCCTCCGGCAGCACGACGGCGTGGTGGCAGTGGTGGTGGTGGAATCTCAGCAGAGCTTCGCTAAGCACTACGGAGAAGAAGACGGCTATGAGGGATAGGAGGGGCAGCGTCGTGGCGTAGATGGGTGCGGCTGCCCTCCCTCTCCTCATCTATATACAGGGGAATGGTGAGAGGGGGCACCCCTAGGGGATCCCATCTAGGGCCTGTGGTCACTAGAGGGAAACCCTAGATGGGTTTTCCACCTTAGGAGACTTGACCCCCAAGTCAAAGGGGTGGGAACCCTAGGGGCGCCCCCACCTCCTCTGAAAACGTGGGATGGGGTGAGGGGGGCGCACATCCCCTTAGTGGGCTGGTTTGCCCCCTCCCCTTGGCCCATGAGGCCCCCCAACACTTGCCCCCCCAAACCCCTTTCGGTCATGCTGGTCATCACCCGGTACCCCCGGACAATTTTGGACTCGAATACCCTTCGTCCAATATATAAATCTTCACCTCGGATCATTCTAGAGTTCCTCATCACGTCTGGGATCTCATCCGGGACTCCGAACAACCATCGGTAACAACCATAATGACTCAATTATACTTATATTGTCACCAAACGTTAAGTGTGTAGACCCTGCGGGTTCGAGAACTATGCAGACATGACCGAAACACCTCTACAGTCAATAACCAATAGCGGGACCTGGATGCCCATATTGGTTCCTACATATTCCACGAAGATCTTATTAGTCGAACCTCGATGTCAAGGATTCAGCTAATCCTGTATGCAGTTCCCTTTGCCTATCGGTATGTTACTTGCCCGAGATTCGATCGTCGGTATCACCATACCTAGTTCAATCTCGTTACCGGCAAGTCTCTTTACTAATTCCATAATACAAGATCCTGTGACTAACTCATTGGTCACATTGCTTGCAAGCTCATTCTGATGTTGTATTGTGGGCCCTGAGATACCTCTCCATCATACGAAGTGACAAATCCTAGTCTTGATCCATGCCAACTCAACAGACACCCTCGAAGATACCTGTAGAGCACCTTTATAGTCACCCAGTTATGTTGCGATGTTTGGTACACACAAGGAACTCCTCCGGTGTCAGTGAGTTGCATGATCTCATGGTCATAGGAACATATACTTGACATGCAGAAAATGGTAGCAATAAACTTGACACGATCATATGCTATGTTTATAGTTTGGGTGTTTTCCATCACATCATTCTCCTAATGATGTGATCCCATTATCAAACGACAACTCATGTCTATGGCCAGGAAACAATAGCCATCTTTGTTCAACGAGCTAGTTTTGTAGAGGCTCACTAGGGACATGTTGTTGTCTATGCATCCACACATGTATTTGAGTTTCCAATCAATACAATTGTAGCATGGATGATAAATGATTATCATGAACAGGGAAATATGGTAATAACCAATTTATTATTGCCTCTAGGGCATATTTCCAACAGTCTCCCACTTGCACTAGAGTCAATAATCTAGTTCACATCGCCATGTGATTAACACTCATAGTTCACATCGCCATGTGACTAACACACAAAGAGTTTACTAGAGTCAATAATCTAGTTCACATCACCATGTGATTAACACTCAATGAGTTCTGGGGATTGATCATGTTATGCTTGTGAGAGAGGTTTTAGTCAATAGGTCTGCAACATTCCGATATGTATGTACTTCGCAAATCTCTATGTCATATTGTAGATGCTGCTACCACGCTCCACTTGGAGCTATTCCAATGATTGCTCCACTATACGTATCCGGTTTGCTACTCAGAGTCATCCGGATAGGTGTTAAAGCTTGCATCGACGTAACCCTTTACGCTGAACTCTTTATCACCTCCATAACCGAGAAACATTTCCTTATTCCTCTAAGGATAATTTTGACCGTTGTCCAGTTCTCCACTCCTGGATCACTCTTGTACCCCCTTGCCAGACACATGGCAAGGCACACATCAGGTGTGGTACACAGCATGGCATACCGTATCGAGCCTATGGCTGAGGCATAGGGGACGACCTTCGTCCTTTTTGTTTCTTCTATCGTGGTCGAGCTTTGAGTCTTACTCAACTTCACACCTTACAACTTAGGCAAGAACTCCTTCTTTGACTGATCCATTTTGAACTCCTTCAAAATCATGTCAAGGTATGTGCTCTGTGAAAAATCATATCAGACATCTTGATCTATCTCTATAGATCTTGTTGCCCAATATGTAAGCAGCTTTACCCAGGTCTTCCTTTCAAACAACCCTTTATGCTTTCCAGAAATTCTACATCATTCCCCATCAACAATATGTCATCCACATATACTTATCAGAAATGTTGTAGTGCTCCCACTCACTTTCTTGTAAATACAAGCTTCTTCGTAAACTTGTATAAAATCAAACGCTTTGATCACCTCGTCAAAGCGAATATTCCAACTCCGAGATGCTTGCACACTTTGTTTGCATTCTCTGGATCAACAAAATCTTCCGGTTGCATCATATACAACTGAAAGCACAGGTGCTCCCTGGGTGATTTTGGTAATCAATGTCAACATATCTCTTATTGGACTAATACTTTCATCTAGTATATTTCAGATAAGCCCAAGAGTGGAGTGGCATGGACAAGAGGATGTGGAACCCCTTCAAGATGCTAAGGACAAAGGATTAGCTCAAGCTCAAAGCTCAGGACTCTACATTTTCTATTTTAGTGATCCAAGATCACATTGAGTCTATAGGAAAGGCAATACTATTAAAAGGGGATGAGGTGTTGCTTAATGGCTTGCTTGCTCAACATGCTTAGTGATATGCTCCAAAGCCCCCAACCACTTTCTCATATCCACATATGTCCAAAACCAAAAGTCAAACTCGGCCCCACCGATTTGATCCATCGGGCACCACCGAGTTCATTTGACATAGCCACTGCCAGAAACCCTAATTAATTCGCTCTCATTGATGGGATCTCGGTCTCACCGAGATGGGCTTGCAAACTCTCTATTGTCTATTGCATTATTTTCGGTCCCACCGAGAAGATGTAATCGGTCATACCGAGTTTGCCTGACCAACTCTCTGTTTCGCTTGTTACCAAATCGGTCCCACTGAATTGTGTAATCGGTCAAACCGAGATGAGGTTTTACCCTAACCCTTGCACATCGGTCCCATCGAGTTTATCATATCGGTCCCACCAAAATTGCCTAACGGTCACATTATGTACAGAATCGGTCCGACCGAGTTTTCTGATTCGGTCCCATCGAGTTTGGTATACTGTGTGTAACGGCTAGTTTTTTGTGTAGAGGCTATATATACCCCTCCACCCTTCCTCATTCGTGAGGTAAGCGATCAAAACGTGCCTACACTTCCACTACTCATTTTCTGAGAGAGAGCCACCTACTCATGTGTTGAGACCAAGATATTCCAATCCAACCATATGAATCTTGATCTCTAGCCTTCCCCAAGTTGCTTTCCACTCAAATCATCTTTCCACCAAATCCAATCCTATGAGAGTGAGTTGAGTGTTGAGTAGACTATCATTTGAAGCACAAGAGCAAGGAGTTCATCATCAACACACCATCTATTACCTTTTGGAGAGTGGTGTCTCCTAGATTGGTTAGGTGTCTGATAACCCGCAAGTATACGGGATCGCAACAGTTTTTGATAAGTAAGAGTGTCAAACCCAACGAGGAGCTAAAGGTAGAATAAATATTCCCTGAAGTTCTATCGACCACCGATACAACTCTACGCACGCTTGACGTTCGCTTTACCTAGAACAAGTATGAAACTAGAAGTACTTTGTAGGTGTGATAGGATAGGTTTGCAACATAATAAAGAGCACGTAAACATAGACTAGGGGCTGTTTAGGTAAAGACACAACTAAAGTAAGTATTAGTAGAGAGCTTTTTGTTACGAGAAAGTTATTTGTCCAAGGCAATCGATAACTAGACCGGTAATCATTGTAGCAATTCTATTTGAGGGAGAGGCATAAGCTAACATACTTTCTCTACTTGGATCATATGCACTTATGATTGGAACTCTAGCAAGCGTCCGCAACTACTAAAGATTCATTAAGGTAAAACCCAACCATATATAGCATTAAAGTATCAATTCCCCTTTTATCCCATACGCAAACAACCTACTTACTCGGGTTTGTATTTCAGTCACTCATGCAACCCACCATAAGCAAATCATAAACATATTGCAAACCCTACAGCGGGAATCCTGCACGCTTGCGGGACACGGAGGGCACAATAGGACAACACCAATAATAAAACATGCAACTCAAACCAATCACAATCATCAATTAACCCATAGGACAAAACGGATCTACTCAAACATCATAAGATAGCCATACATCATTGGGGAATAATATATAGCGTTGAGCACCATGTTTAAGTAGAGATTACAGCGGGTAAGAGAGAGGTTACACCGCTGCATAGAGGGAGGAAGAGTTGGTGATGAAGGTGGTGAAGTTGTTGGTGAAGATCGCGGTGATGATGATGGCCCCCGGCAGCGCTCCGGTGCCACCGGAAGCAAGGGGGAGAGAGCCCCCCTTCTTCTTCTTCTGCCTTGACCTCCTCCCTAGATGGGAGAAGGGTTTCCCCTCTGTTCCTTGGCTCCCATGGCTTGGGAGGGGCGAGAGCACCTCCGAGATTGGATCTATCTCTCTGTTTTTGCGTTCTCAGATTCTACCCCTTCACCGTTTTTTAAATATCCGGAGATCCGTAACTCCGATTGGGGTGAATCTTTCGCCCTGATCTTTCTCATAAAATTAGCTTTCTTGCGCTAAAATAAGAGCGTCAACCGCCTTACGGGTGGCCCACGAGAGTCCAGGGCGCGCCCAGGGGGGAGGCCCGCCCCCTGTCTCGTGGCCACCCCGGACACCGTTTCGCGTTGATTTTACTTCCCAAAAATCATAAATATTCCAAAAAAAATCTCCGTCCGTTTTTATCCCGTTTGGACTCCTTTGATATTGGGTTTCCACGAAACAAAAAACATGCAGCAGACAGGAACTGGCACTGGGCACTGGATCAATATGTTAGTCCCAAAAATTGTATAAAAAGTTGCCAAAAGTATATAAAAGTTGAATAATATTGGCATGGAACAATCAAAAATTATATATTCGACGAAGACGTATCAGCATCCCCAAGCTTAATTCCTGCTTGTCCTCGAGTAGGTAAATGATAAAAATGATAATTTTTTATGTGGAATGCTACCTAGCATAATCTTGATCATATGTCTAATCATGTCATGAATATTAAGACACAAGTGGTTCAAAGTAATAGTCTATCATTTGACATAAAAACAATAATACTTCGAACGTACCAATAAAGCAATCATGTCTTTTCAAAACAACATGGCCAAAGAAAGTTATCCCTACAAAATCATATAGTCTGGTTGTTGCTCTATCTTCATCACACAAAGTATTTAATCATGCACAACACCGATGACAAGCCAAGCAATTGTTTCATACTTTAATAATCTCAAACTTTTTCAACTTTCACGCAATACATGAGCGTGAGGCATGGACATAGCACTATAGGTGGAATAGAATATGATGGTGGGGGTTATGTGGAGAAGACAAAAAAGGAGAAAGTCTCACATCGACTAGGCATATCAACGGGCTATGGAGATGCCCATCAATAGATATCAATGTGAGTGAGTAGGGACTGCCATGCAACGGATGCACTAGAGCTATAAGTGTATGAAAGCTCAAACTGAAAACTAAGTGGGTGTGCATCCAACTTGCTTTCTCATGAAGACCTCGGGCATTTGAGGAAGCCCATCATCAGAATATACAAGCCAAGTTCTATAATGAAAATTCCCACTAGTATATGAAAGTGAAAGCATAGGAGGCTCTCTCTATGAAGAACATGGTGCTACTCTGAAGCACAAGTGTGGTAAAAGGATAGTAACATTGCCCCTTTTCTCTTTTTCTCTCATTTTTTCTCTTTTTTTCTTTATTATTATATTATTTTCTTTTTCTTTTTGGTGGGCTTCTTTGGCCTCTTTTATTTTTCATGAAGTCTGGAGTCTCATCCCGACTTGTGGGGGAATCATAGTCTCCATCATCCTTTCCTCACTGGGACAATGCTCTAATAATGATGATCATCACACTTTTATTTACTTACAACTCAATATCTAGAACAAAGATATGACTCTATATGAATGCCTCCGGCGGTGTACCGGGATGTGCAATGATCTAGCGTAGCAATGACATCAAAAAACGGATAGGCCATGAAAACGTCATGCTAGCTATCTTACGATCATGCAAAGCAATATGACAATGAATGCTCAAGTCATGCATATGATGATGATGGAAGTTGCATGGTAATATATCTCCGAATGGCTATGGAAATGCCATGATAGGTAGGTATGGTGGCTGTTTTGAGGAAGATATAAGGAGGCTTATGTGTGACAGAGCGTATCATATCACGGGGTTTGGATGCACTGGCGAAATTTGCATCAACTCTCAAGGTGAGAAAGGGCAATGCACGGTACCGAAGAGGCTAGCAACGATGGAAGGGTGAGAGTGCGTATAATCCATGGACTCAACATTAGTCATAAAGAACTCACATACTTATTGCAAAAATCTACAAGCCATTGAAAACAAAGTACTATGCGCATGCTCCTAGGGGGATAGATTGGTAGGAAAATACCATCGCTCGTCCCCGACCGCACTCATAAGGAAGACAATCAATAAATAAAATTGTGCTCTAACTTCATCACAAAGCAGTTCACCATACGTGCATGCTACGGTAATCACAAACCTCAACACAAGTATTTCTACTAATCCACAACCACCCACTAGCATGACTCTAATATCACCACCTTCATATCACAAAACTATTGCAAGAAATCAAACATATCATATTCAGCGATCTACAAGTTTATGTAGGATTTTATGACTAACCATGTGAATGACCAATTCCTGTCATCTCTCTAAATTGATATAAGTGAAGCAAGAGAGTTTAATTATTTCTAAAAAAGATATTCCCACGCTCTAACAAATATAAGTGAAGCAAAAGAGCATTCTACAAATGGCGGTTTTCTATGTGAAGAGAAACATGCAATCCAAACTTCAAATGATATAAGTGAAGCACCTGAAGCATTCTATAAAGCCATACTCAAAAGATTTAAGTGAAGTGCAATGAGCATTCTATAAATCAACCAAGGACTATCTCATACCAGCATGGTGCATAAAATAAAAATGAAAACTAAATGCAAAAGACGCTCCAAGACTTGCACATAATGCACGAACGAAACGAATTCGAAAACATACCGATACTTGTTGAAGAAAGAGGGGATGCCTTCCGGGGCATCCCCAAGCTTAGACGCTTGAGTCTCCTTGAATATTTACATGGGGTGCCTCGGGCATCACCAAGCTTGAGCTCTTGCCTCTCTTCCTTTTCCTCATATCGAGACATCCTCGATTAGACACTACATCCACACAAAACTTCAACAGAAAACTCGGTAAGATCCACTAGTATAATAAAGCAAATCACCACTCTAAGTACTGTAGCAAACCAATTCATATCTTGTTTTTGCATTGTGTCTACTGTAATATAACTTTTCCATGGCTTAATCCACTAATATAAATTGATAGATTCATCAAAACAAGCAAACTATGCATCAAAAACAGAATCTGTCAAAAACAGAACAATCTGTAGCAATCTGAACAATCACAATACTTCTGTTACCCCAAAAATTCTACCAAAATTAGGAAAAATAAACAAGTTGTATATAAAGACAGTGCAAAAGGAATCAGAACTAACTGACGTTCCAGCAAAAAATGTAAAATCGCTCACTACAGCCAAAATTTCTGTCCTGCACCGTACAAACCAACAAGCATTGTAAACATCCTAAAGGCAAACCTTAGCACATTATTTTTATAATACAATGGAATTATACAAGGGGATAATTATTTTTGATGAAAAAGTTTCTGTAATCAACATTCACAAAGTTTCCGTGAGCATGAACAAAGTTCAAGGCTAGCTCCCACTTCAACAATGCTTGTCTTTCTCACTTTCACTTTCCTTTTTGAAAAGTTTTTAGGTTCCCCTCTTTATTTTTTTGTTTTTAAACTATATGAAAGCACTCAACAGAAATAAATGACTCTCTAAAACTTCCGGGTTGTCTCCCTGGCAGCGCTTTCTTTAAAGCCATTAAGCTAGGCATATAGTGCTTAACTAATGGATCCACCCGGATCCCAAGGTATATCAAAGCCAATTTTAATTAACAATGATTTGTAATTTAGTAGTGAGCACAAAGTAACATATATCTTGCAACAACGAAGTCTAACTCTCTTCCTATGCATCAGCATGTCATAAAAGAACAATTCATGCACACATAATAAAGGCCAATGCATAGTATAAGCAGTTTCTTGCAATTCTATCGTGTTGGAAACAAAGAGAGGTGGAGAAATAGTTCCTCTATCATTTGCAAGTAGGAACAGCAAGCACATGCATATTACATTCCTCAAAATCATCATGTGCAATGGTAAAAGGCAACCCATCAATATAATCCTTAATAAGCACAAACTTCTCTGATATAGTGTAGTTTGGAGAATTCAAAAAGATAATAGGACTATCATGCGTGGGTGCAATAGCAACAATTTCATGTTTAACATAAGGAACTATAGCAAGTTCATCTCCATAAGCATAATTCATATTGGCATCTTGGCCACAAGCATAGCAAGCATCATCAAAAAGGGATATTTCAAACAAATTCAAGGGATCATAGCAATCATCCTTCGGTAAGCACGAAGGGGAATTAAATAATGTATGAGTTGGAGGGTTACTCTCATTAGAAGGTGGGCACGGGTAGCTAATCCGCTCTTCCTCCTTTTGTTCTTCGCTCTCCTCATCATCTTTTTCATCCAATGAGCTCACAGTTTCATCAATTTCTTCTTCCATAGCTTCCCGCAAAATATTAGTCTCTTCTTGGACAGCGGAGAATTTCTCAATATATGGTTTAACATTGGCATTAGAAGCATAATTATCATAACAATATTCAAGTATGGCAAAACTTTTAGATTTGTAAAGAGTAGCATCATACTATTCAATCAAAGAAGCAATTTCAAAAGCACCCTTAAAAGCAACAAATTCTTCAATTTTTTGAACATCATAGTAATTATAAACACCCTTAGCATACAAAGATACGATTCCATTATCAATAAACTCACATTGGTAGGGAAGGTGTTTCTTAGGGTTTTCAGAACAACAAGTAACATCATAAATTTCACATAAATTCCAAGCATAGCATTGCAAACGTTGAATTTGATCCCATAATAGTTTCCCTTTTTCAGATATACGGTGTCGCACATAACAAGCATGCTCATCTAAAGATTTTCCCTCAACTAAGCTAGTTGGGGTTTCAGCACGACCACATAGGGATTGAAGATGATCCAAGTAAAAAGCTTCAGTAGTGTGATATATTTTGAGTGGTTCTTCAACCATTGGAGCAGTAGGTACAACTAATTTTTTGGTATTTTGCATTTCCTACCCATAGCTAAAGAAAGAAAACAACTAAGAACAAAAAATAAAAAAATTACTTAGTGATAAAGCAAACAAGCACACATGAGAATATTCACCCCACGCTATGACTCCCCGGCAACGGCGCCAGAAAAAGGTCTTGATAACCCACAAGTATACGTGATCGCAACATTTTTCGATAAGTAAGAGTGTCAAACCCAACGAGGAGCTAAAGGTAGAATAAATATTCCCTGAAGTTCTGTCGACCACCGATACAACTCTACGCATGCTTGACGTTCGCTTTACCTAGAACAAGTATGAAACTAGAAGTACTTTGTAGGTGTGATAGGATAGGTTTGCAAGATAATAAAGAGCACGTAAACATAAACTAGGGGCTGTTTAGATAAAGACACAACTAAAGTAAGTATTAGTAGAGAGCTTTTTCTTACGAGAAAGTTATTTTTCCAAGGCAATCGATAACTAGACCGGTGATCATTGTTGCAATTCTATTTGAGGGAGAGGCATAAGCTAACATACTTTCTCTACTTGGATCATATGCACTTATGAGTGGAACTCTAGCAAGCGTCCGCAACTACTAAAGATTCATTAAGGTAAAACCCAACCATAGCATTAAAGTATCAAGTCCCCTTTTATCCCATACGCAAACAACCTACTTACTCGGGTTTGTGTTTCAGTCACTCACGCAACCCACCATAAGCAAATCATAAACATATTGCAAACCCTACAGCAGGAATCCCTCACGCTTGCACGATACGGAGGACACAATAGGACAGCACCAATAATAAAACATGCAACTCAAACCAATCACGATCATCAATTAACCCATAGGACAAAACGGATCTACTCAAACATCATAAGATAGCCATACATCATTGGGGAATAATATATAGCGTTGAGCACCATGTTTAAGTAGATATTATAGCGGGTAAGAGAGAGGTTACACCGCTGCATAGAGGGAGGAAGAGTTGGTGATGAAGGCGGTGAAGTTGTTGGTGAAGATCGTGGTGATGATGATGGCCCCCGGCAGCGCTCCGGCGCCACCGGAAGCAAGGGGGAGAGAGCCCTCCTTCTTCTTCTTCTTCTTCTTCTTCTTCTTCTTCTTATTCCTTGACCTCCTCCCTAGATGGGAGAAGGTTTTCCCCTCTGTTCCTTGGCTCCCATGGCTTGGGAGGGGCGAGAGCCCCTTCGAAATTGGATCTATCTCTCTGTTTCTGCGTTCTCAGATTCTACCCCTTCACCGTTTCTTAAATATCCGGAGATCCGTAACTCCGATTGGGGTGAATCTTTCGCCCAGATCTTTCTCATAAAATTATCTTTCTTGCGCCAAAATAAGAGCGTCAACCGCCTTACAGGTGGCCCACGAGAGTCCAGGGTGCGCCCAGGGTGAGGGCGCCCCCCCTGTCTTGTGGCCACCCCGGACACCGTTTCGCGTTGATTTTACTTCCCAAAAATCATAAATATTCCAAAAAAAATCTCCGTCCATTTTTATCCCGTTCAGACTCCGTTTGATATTGGGTTTCTGCGAAACAAAAAACATGCAATAGACAGGAACTGGCACTGGGCACTGGATCAATATGTTAGTCCCAAAAATAGTATAAAAAGTTGCCAAAATTATATAAAAGTTGAATAATATTGGCATGGAACAATCAAAAATTATAGATACGATGGAGACGTATCAGTTCCACTTGGGAGCCTCTGACAAGATTATGGAGTGAACCAAGGAGTTTGTAAGGGCAAGGAGATCGCCTACTTCGTGAAGATCTACCCTAGTGAGGCAAGTCCTTCATGGGCAATGGCCATGGTGGGCTAGACAAGGTTACTTCTTTGTGGACCCTTCGTGGGTGGAGCCCTCCATGGACTCGCGCAACTGTTACCCTTCGTGGGTTGAAGTCTCCATCAACGTGGATGTACGATAGCACCACCTATGGGAACCACGCCAAAAACATTCGTGTCTCCAATTGAGTTTGCACACTCCAATCCCATCCCTTTACTTTCTTGAAAGTTGCATGCTTTACTTTCTGCTGCTGAAAAGATCGAGATGGACCTAGAGGGGGGGGGGTGAATAGGTACAATTACAAATTTTAATTATTACTTAGCAATTTTAGGCAATAATGCGGAATATGAAGGTGAGCCTAACAATTGCAAGTGTAGTACTAAGTACTAAGCAAGTAACACGAGTATGTAAGTAAGCAAGCACAATATGATATAAGTAAGTGCTAAGAGACAAGTAACCACAAGCAGAAAGTTAGGGATAGGAATAACCGCAACTCCGGGAGACGAGGATGTATGCCGATGTTCACTTCCTTGGAGGGAAGCTACGTCACCATTAGAGAGGTGGATGTTACCACGAAGGCACACCAACGCCACGAAGGCTCACCCTATTCTCCCTTAGACACAACACCACGGAGGCGTTTATCAACCACTAGTAGTAGACCTTTGGGGTGGTCTCCAAACCCTCACAAACTTTTCCGGGGGTAATCACAAAGGTCGATTCCTCTCCGAAAGACTCCTACCGCCTAGGAGTCTCCAACCTCCAAGAGTAATAAGAACGATGGGGAAAAGCTCAAGACTTGCTCAAATCACGAATTCCTTTGGTGCAAAGAAGGGGAAGGAGTGGATCTATCACTTGATTGGAGAACTTCTCTCAAATGTTCCCAAATCACTTGGGGATCTAGGATTTGGTGTACAGGATTGAGAGAGAGAGTGAAAAGTGTTCTTGGCAAGCTCAAAGTGAATGGTCAACCTTATCCCGTGGAAGGGAGAAGCCTATATATAGTGGGTGTGGAAAAAGTAACCGTTTGAGCCACTTAAGTGCACTGAAGAGGTCGGACGTCCGGACAGCACCGGACGTCCGGTGGCACAAATATGTCCGGACGTCCTACAACCATCGGTCGTCCGGCCGCTGGGAATTCATAAGCCATGAACCAGCACACAGCAACGGGATGTCCGAGACGTGTCGGTCGTCCGAAGACCGGACGTCCGGAGAGGCTCAGGAATCCGTAAATATTGTTCTGTGGAAGAAACACCAGACGTCCGAGACGTGCCGGTTGTTCGGAGATCGGACGTCCGAAGAGGCTCGAAAATCCATGAATATTGTTCTATAAGGGAAACACCGGACGACTGTAGAGAGCCGGACGTCCGGACAGTTGAGAGGGATCGGACGTCCATAGAGTACTAGACGTTCGGAGAGAAAAATTGGAGTTGGTGGGTTTGAGCTAATCTTTCACTAGATCCAACGATCCCCTCTCAATAGTGCGGGATCCCTATACTCAAGAACAAACCGTAAACAAAGCCAAGGCTAATGTCTTGTATCTCTGATCTTGAGTTATATGCTTTTGTCCCTAGTCATGATCCACACACGGCCTTTGAGACATAATCCTGAGATATACTTGATAAACATGATTAGTCCCATATATGCATGTTGTCATCAACATCAAAATATGATTAAGGGCATGATTGCACTTTTAGCTGCCCATATACTCTTTGCATGCTTGCTTGATTTGTATTGTGAATGGTTAAAACTCCACCTAAACTTGAAAAACTTAAAAACTACCAACTTTGTGTGTTAAGGGTCTATTCACCCCTTTCTAGACACCTCTTCTCGATCCTTTCAATTGGTATCAGAGCTTTGGTCTCCATTGCTTTGGTTTAAACACCATTGGAGGAAGATGGATGAGTCTACTTTGGGGAGTCTTAGACATAGAGTGCCTATGCTTGATGGAGTGTACTTTCATGAGTGGAAAAATGAGATGCTTGCGATTTTCAATGAATATCATTTGAACAAGTACATTACTAGCCCTTGTGCACCTCATGTTGATCCTTTGCATCCTACCCTTGATGAGTCAATCGACATGATTCGCAATCTCAGAACTATTAATCTTATCACTAGAGGTTTGCCTAGAAACTTGATTGGTTGCTTGCCTACTCTTAAGTGTGCCTACACTATATGGAAATTTCTTAAGGAACGGCTTCCAAATTATTCCTTGCAAAATCTAGATGAAATTCTTCATAAGTCTATTGCCTTGAGTAAGATGAATTCCAATGATCCTAAATTTGGTGATTGTCTATTTGAGCTTACAAATCTTATGCGTGCCAAAGGAGATGTTGGAATTATTAGCAATATTATTTCCGAAGCTATTAGAATTCATAAATAAGATCATTGTCAAACTCATTCATCTAATGAATCACCCTCTCTAGGAATTGATCCACCATATGACGATGTTGAACATGGATACTATGATATGACTATGATTATTTTGGAATGGAGGGGGTACATTTTAATATACATTGTACACGAGTATATATTAAAAAAAATATGCAACTTACCTCAGTTCATGCATGGTTCCAGGTATAATCTCCTTGGTTGCAAAAAAAGAGTTAGATATGCATATGAATATATATAGCATGTTCAAACTCACAACAAAGATTGATGCCCCCTTTTACATCTGATTTACAAATGCCATTATCTCGGGTTCAAATAGATGAATGCACTTCCTATGAATTCGAATCTTCGACACCCCCTTTATGTTGAATTCGACATGTATTTTGTTTCGTAGCTAGCAATTTGGAATGTATCCATGCAAGTGACAAATGTATAAAGTGCTTCACATTAACAACATGGAGTGCACTAATTAATGTTTATATATGAATTGCAAAAGCATCCATTGCCTGTATTTCAAACTGCTCTCACTCTATGGATCGATAATATGAAATAAACACATGCACATGCTAGAATTCAATAGAGTATGGGTGTCTGATAGACCGATTTTTGTCCATACGCAATTTTGCAAAATTCATGATCTCATCCAAAAATAATAATGCCATTTATATTTTAATTTAATTCGTAGAACCACCTTTTACACGTAGATGCGCTATGCCTCGCCCCGTTCTCGCAAACGCGTTATATATCTTTCTATCTAACGCATAAGTGCACACACTTTATATGCATCGGCATTTCTCTTTCACACATGCTCACAATCTCTCTCAGGGTGTCGGGGTGTCTCACACACATGCTCTCTCTGTTTCTCTCTCTCTCTTTCTGACTACTATGTACCACTCTTTTCAGTAATCTCAGTTGGAAAACACTATTTCTCTCACATGCATATATACACATGCATAGTCTCTACTAGCCCTCTATACGCACATATATGTGCCTACGTGTCTCCCGCACGCACATTATCTTTAGGCCTCTCTCGCACACATTGCCCCCCCGACACACCTCTCTAATAGTAGTTGGCAGATATGATCTCATCATATCATTCGGTAGGATATCCCTGGCTATTAGGCTGGATGGTAATACGAGGCAAAGTTTTACCCTAGTTCGGATCGGACCCTTGCAGTTGAAGAAAGAGCCTACTCCTGGTACTGTATATTAATGATAGGGGTGTGTACAAAGTACACGTGAATACCAGGCATTGTGCGTGTGTGTATACTATCGACGAACTAGCCCCCAAGCTTGTATAACATACTAAGGGCCTAGGGTTACAAATCATATATAGTCGGCTTATCACTAGTGGGGATAGAGTCCTCCGCGACTCTGGTAGCTTCGTGTTGTACGCCGAGTCCTCCACATGGGTCTCCGTATAACACGTCTCGCTCCAACCAATATGTGGCGCAAGATGGAACCGACCCATGAGTCTTCATGTTGACCCACCACAACTAGAAATGATGTGACCACCACACCACACAAGCAATCGACCACTAAGAAAATAAGCATATACAATAGTACAACGGTATCTAGCTCATGATAAGTCTCCATATTTTGTTGATGACACAGACGGACTTTGCATTTGATGTGCGCTCCGTATTTTGTTGACGACACTTACGGTCATTGTATTTGAAGCGAAAGCATGATATGGTCACTGGACTTCAGAATAAGCTCATCACGGTCACCACATACATTTTGTTGTGCTAACCAACATGTGGTTGGATGCTTAGAGGACAGTGGTTTCTCGAGCCCACCAAGGTTAAAGTCCTGGTGCTCGCATTTATCTTGTGTTAATTTCAGTATTTTCCGGCGATGTACGTTCAGTGTGAGGAGACGTTCCACTCGACTACGAGGCACCTATGGTGACTTCGTAAAATCTCAAGATCATATATGCTGGCCCACTCTCGCGAAGGTGCTCATAGGGGTAGGGTTCGCCTGTGTGCGCTTATAGCGGTGAGTGCTTGCGCATATATATGAGCCCTTGCATCTGTACCGTGTTAAAAAAATACATGTCATGATTATATTGTCACTGGCTCACCCGTACAACTCCGTATTTTGTTGATGACACAATCAATTGACCAGTCAAACGACACAACTAGTGTTGCACCATCGGGGCACGTAACTGTGGGGCCCACCTGTCAGCCCATATATGAAAGAAAGAAATGGTAGTTTGAGTCTGTACTGTGTTAATAAAATAGGAGTACATTTTAGGGTGATCATACGGTCACTGGCTCACCATACAGCTCCATAATTTGTTGATAACACGATCAATTGACCAGTCAAACGGTCCACATTCAGCAGCGCACATTACCATAGGGCCCACCCGTCAGCGCATATATGAAGGACAGAAATGGTAATAAACTAGTGGTCGGTGGGTATTCGAAGTCGTGAGACCTCTGGTTGGCA
>NC_041391.1:186758454-186770209 GCF_002162155.2 Triticum dicoccoides | reverse complement strand
GGGGTGGAGTTTGATGATAAACTGGAGGCCCTTGATTTCGTATCCAACGACTGGAAAATCTAATGACCAGAGATGAAAAAGTCAGTCGACTGACGTGTAGCCTCACCCCGCATGTACACATGCACGCATGCATGTAGGCCTGCAACACTGACACGTACACATAACATACACATGCACGCATGCTGGCGTGCAACACTGACATGTACACATGCACTCACGAACACACACACGTACGCACCCATGCATGCAACACTGAAACACACCCTTGCATGCACACAACACTCGCACGCCTGCATGCACACAACACACGACGCAAGACACACGCTCAACCTATACATGCATGCACCCTTTGTTAAGGACATGGATTGTTACGGGATTAATCAATCTTATCTGTGATAAGCAGAACATTGATGTTTGCATCGGTCTTTATGAATCACAACGTATCGAACGGGCTATCAACATAGTAGGCTTAACTACATGAAAAAGATGATGTCACACTCAATGAACAATCATCGGTTTATGAAATGCCCGCTTCTGACCGCCCTGGCCCACCAAAGGTTCCTCTGCTGTGCGCTGCCTGCGTTGGGTCACTGACATGCAGGCCATGCACCCAAAGAGCCCACACGTCAATGGAAGAATGGTGCGGTGTCCTAGGTCAGAGTCGAGGGCGCCACTCGCGGCACGCCCAGCTGAACACGCCTTCGTGCCGCATTCAAACGCCTCCATGAAACCCGCCCGTGTGGAAGCCGAGAAACCCACTCTGGACACACGCCTGTTCATGACCGGGCCGGCGTTAAACGCAACACCGGCCGAGCTCCTCCCGTCTGTCGTCTATTTAATCTCCTATTTAAATGAGGCCAAACGCCGGCCAAGAATTGCACACCTCTGCCGCTTCCCTATCTCCTCCACCATTTTGTCCACTCTTATAATGGCTTACGAAGAGTAGTTATTCCGCATCCAAGCCGGCTGGGTAGCCCGCCGGATACGAGCTATGCAGCTCGCTGATCCACCTCCCTCCCTTCGCTCGACGGAGCCAGTTGCCGCCCCAAGCCGGCGTGCGATTCAGCAACTCGCCGCTCCAGGACAGCTCGACGAGGAGCGGCGCACGAGCATCGTTGCTGCCGTCCACGCCGCCGCCTCGTACCACGTCTCCCGTTTCTGTGGCCGAGACTCCCATGCCGGCGGCCGTGCCATGCAAGCAGCGACAGAAGCCGGGTGCGCGGAGAGCGATGAGTTGGTGGCCAGCGCCTCCGCGTCCGCCGCCATCATCGAGGAGAAGTAGAACATGAGAGGCCGCCGCCACTTGGGTCCCATGAAGGCCACTGCGGAGGTGACGCCGGCATACACAGCAGGTGTCTTGCCGGATCCTTTTGTTGCGAGGACCTTCATCGACCCCGCATGGGCTCCACGGAAGAGGGGAATGTTAGGATGAACTCGAGCCGGTGCCGGCCATGGTGAAGTAGTGGCCGGTGATGAACTCGAACCGGTGTCGGCCACCATCATCTCCGGCACCAGCCAATGATATCAGTTGGGCAGTGGGGAAGAGAGCCGTTCTTTGCGCTGAAGCATATACCTCCAGGGCTCCCGGCAGTCCGGTGATCGTGCTGCCGGACATGAGGAACACAAATCAATTGGCGGGCGACCATTTAGGCTAGGTATTATATACATGTGCTGTCCAGAACTAGCACCGCGTAGTTCATTTGAATGTAATGAAATCCATCATGTTTGTGTGAAAATCCGGTATTTTATATGATTTCCGTCGTTGTTTATATGAAATATCAGTTTGTCTACGTGTTTGCGTGAATTTCGTCCAGTTGGTTGAGTTGCTATCATGATGTGTGCGACTACGGTTGATGGCGTAATTTGCGAGTCGCCGGTTCTGCGGGCGGTGTTGTGGGACAAAAAAACACAGCTCGTGCGAGCTCGTCTCCAACGTGCGCGCTGGAGGATGCATGACGGCATGAGCACCCGAGCCGTTCCTCGTTCATCGGTGGCAAAGGCACTGGTGGACAAAAGGGTCGCCAATATTTTGGCTACCCCGGGCAAGATACCAACAACCCCTCCCAACAGATTCAAATCCCTCGTTCGCCATGGAATTTTGCCATGTGTTGTTTTCATGGACTAGCAAGATGCCCGTGCATTGCATGGAACATCAAGATGCATTTTTTTACAAACTCCCGCATGCATGCAAGGGATAATTAATGTCCTCCTTTGCTACTACCCCCGTCCTGGTTTATAGGTCCCTTTTATAGTTGGTGCCAAATTTTGACTAAAGATTTAACTAACGAAATGTTAATGCATGTCAAGAAAAATTATCTCATTGGATTCGTATTTGAACATAGTTTTGAAAATATAATGTTTGGTGACATGCATGAACATTTTCTTAGTTTAATCTATGGTCAAAATTTGGCACGAAATACAATGGGGACCAATAAACCCGGACAGAGGTAGTAGTACCACGAGGCAAACACCATTAATATTGCATCGATTAGTGTTAGTGGCCTTGTATATCTGCAAATTGTAATTTTGATAGTGGCCCCTTGTATATAAAAATGGAGGGAGAAATATGAGAGATAAGGTGAGGAGGAGTGGGGCGTGGTGCCGTGGTGGTGACTGGTGGTCGGACTGGGCGGAGGCATGGGGATGGACGGCGCATTATGTCTAGGTTTGTATCTCTCTCACACACACCCACGTAGGTGGGGGGCGTGCATGAAGAGAAGAGGTGCGCGCACGGCGCACATACTCCCGTCTCTTTCCCAGCCACACCCGCGCGGGTACACGGTGGAGCTCATTTCTGTACGAAAAAAATGCAGCCCACGTGGTAATTTGGCACGTGTACTGGTTGTCCACTTGGTGGAGGGAGGATCATCTACCACGGGTGAACAAACAAATTGCTACTTGACGCATTATGTTAAACTAAAAAAAGAGGCAAACCATGTGGGGCCTACCTTAGAGGCAAGGCTCTATACACTGGAGTACTTTTGATGTGTCCCGTCAACTCGCAGAACGAGGAGAAGCTTTCTTAGTACGCCGTATCCCCCGCCCACGCGTGGTGGCTCGCAAGATGAGGTGAAGCTTACTAGGAGTACTACTGTACGCCTTTACGCCCACTCCCTCGCCCACGCGCGCGGTGGCTCGCAGCACGAGGAGAAAATTTTACTACTCCCCCCGTTTACTCCTCGTCCCTACTATGTACTTTGGTTAGTACTCCCTCTATTTACTTATACAAGGCCACTATAAAAAAATACATTTTGCATCTATACAAGGCCACAAATAGTAATCGAGACAAAATTACTACTTCCTCCTTTCCAGTTTATGGCTCAATTTCAAAATCTCTCCAACCAAGGTAGACGGTGAGTGGTCTGATTAATTTCGTAGTTTGCATGGTACGCTCGTTTTTCTCAAGAAGTTATGTTTACCGAGGCATTAATTAGAACGAATGCATGAATGGCCACTAAATTTCCATGAACTTGTACATGCATTGGTTAGTTTCCTCTTGACACTGCTTGTGTCGGGTGATCTAACGCACCTTGAAATCTAACATGTAATGGTACTACTACTAGTATAATAGAATTGAGACTTATCAAACGGAAAAACGAATGTTTTTTAGATGAGCCCTATAAACCCTAGTGGGTACGTACTCCGTAAAAACAGATTTTTCCAAAACTTAGTCGCTCCCTTTCATGAATTCTGTAGTATACTCCTCCGTCGACGCTCCCTTTCATGAATTCTATACTTCCTATTGCCGACATGTGGGACATATAGAAACCGGGTCGATGTGTCAAGCACCAAATAACAGTGCAGAACAGCAGGGGGGACGCACCCCACTCGTATCGGCCCAGTAGTAGTAATGAGCAATGAGACGTCAAATCACAATGCCGCACCTTCCCAGACGAACGAAGCAACCATTATTTCACACTTCGGTTCGACATCATCTCAAACCATGTAGGAGTACTAGTATTGCTTCTGCCTCAAGAGGGACACGCGCATCGCCTTGGTACATCATGACACGTGGGACCGCATGACAGGCCATGCTCCCCCGTCGATCGCTCGGTAAAATCACCTCATTTTTACTATACTTCCTCCGTATCGGTTTACTACATGGCATGCACGTCGTTCTAGGTTGAGAATTTAACTGGCTATATATATGTGATGAACAGTATGCTAGCCTTTTAAAAAATGTATACTTTTGTACAGTAGTACTCCACTATCGATGGATTACGCCATGGAGCAAAAATTGAAATTTAAAAAAAGGTGGTACATATAGAGAGCGCTCATCGCCAAATTATGCATATAGTACTATTAAAAAAGCTAGTATGTGCTTAATTGGGGTGCTAAATTCTATTAAAGAAATAATAGTACTAGTATGTACATACTGAAGAGTTAAAGTAACAAGAAGAAACATAACATAGTTCTGCTGGGGGCTCAACACAACACACCCCTCAAATTAAACTAAGCACACCTGAAATTAAACTATGCAGCTAATCCGGTAGACACTGCATTAGAAGTTTAGAACCACCATGAGCAACGACACTGCCACCTTACTCGGAGTCCTCGTCCACGTCCTCGACTTCGTCCTTGTCCCTCTTCCTCTTGGCCGATACTTCTTTGCTTGAACCGCCAACTTAGCTGTTGCTCTTCATCCAACCCTTGTAGATATTGAAACAAAGGTAGCCATCCATTGCAGCGTACTGGATGTGGTCTATATCTAGTACATTCCGCTGCCATGCATGACGATGAAACGTGTAATGAGGTTTCTTCAGTTTACCGTACGAAGGATGAACCATGGCTCCTGCCAGGGTCAGCATTGAAGGCTGACGAGAGGGCACCAGCCGATTCTTCTGGAGGTCGAAGGGCTTTCCTACAACGAGGCCTATCCGACGCAGGACTTCTTTGTCGTTCTTAAAGTCTAAAGTAACGAATTTGACTATTTTGTCCTCGAGGAAGTTCTTAAAATCCTGGCACTCAACGTCGGCATGGCATATGTGGTAGACCAAGCAAACGTTATGTACGCAAACCTGGATCACGGCGGGCTTCTTCCTCTCTTCGTCCTTTAGATCCTTCTCTCGTCCCACGACTGTGGTGTACTCAACATCTAGCCCAGCGACCCACTCATCATGTGAGTTTTCGAACATGCGTCTGAAGCGAGAAAGGCATCCTTTGACCGTCGCAGAAGTACGGGTGTAGATGACGTCGAACTCATCGCCGGTGATGGTTCTAACCTTGTACTCACCGCCGATCGGGGAGATTTGGGACGCCATGGATTTGGGAGGAGGGTTAGGATTAGTGGAACTGTCGTACTGTGAATGGACGGGACGACTAGGAGTGAACTGCCGTAGTATTAAAGGACGTGCAGGGACGAGTAGGAGCGAACTGCCAGCGTGCGAACGGCAGGGTAGTGGCTTTCCATTCTCCCATCATACGGGCTTCCGAGAGCCCTTGGATTTGAGATCGAACGGTTGCATGGCGTGATTCTAGACCTATGGGTGAATATCCTATCCCGGAGGGTTATTCTTAACATTTTCAGCAACTTAGCATGCGACCGTTTGATCTCAGATCCAAGGGCTACTAGCAGCCCGTATCATGGTCGCGCCTACCACGACCGTCGCGTCGCTCGCGCGGTCGCGCCCTTGGAGATTTAACACGGTGCGTTAGGCTATATGATGTTGGCATGTCATACATAGTCATCACTTAGTCACTCATACTACAACAAGGTTGGCTATAAGTGTATTTTTTTACTCCTCTCTATCGCTTTCTTCGTACCCCCTCCGTCCCATAATATAATAACGTTTTTGACACTAGCTAGTGTAGTGTCAAAAACGTTCTTATATAATGGGACACATGGAGTACTAGTATTTATTGCATTTGCCAAGGAGTGACCTCTTCCAATGAAATGGTGTTGCTAAGTTTGCTTCATTTAATTAGCTATAGACTCAAAATTGTCTTTTCACCTAGGTACACGCGCTTAGCACTGTTTCTTCCTTGGGTCACCAAACCAGTCTCTCTCTTCTTGATTAACTTGCCACATCAAACTTTATGCCTATGTGGCAAGCTTAAGCACCTGTAGGAGCAAGTAAGTACAATAGTGCGCTTTACATGGCATTTTTGCATATGTGGAGGAAAGAGAGGCAAGGAAAAAGTGGAGAAGTGGGCTCTCATGCAAGGGCCAACCTCTACTACTACATGGTGGAGCATTGGGAGAGGCACCTGTATGGAGGTGGTCAGGACTCGGGAGACTCACGCCGGTCGTAGCGCCGCAGTTAAAATGATAATGGCAAGTCAAATCACGGGGCCCCACCTGTACAACAGTAACTCGCTATCAAATCACACAGCCCTACGTTTGCAGCAGCCTACTCACTCGTCTTCTCGCATCTCTGTCGAACTGACTAGGCAGAACTGCCCCGCCTACCACGCAGGAAAAGCCCCACCCTCGAATTTTAAATACAACTACTCCCTCCGTCTAGGTGAGTAAGTCATCTTACGAAAACCAAATAATCCCAAAATACTAAGGCGTGGTGCATTAACTTCTACCTCGTTTCTTGTTTCTTCACATATCAACCAATAAGAATCCAATGATATACTTTTTGTGACATAGTAACTCATATTTAGTTAGCCAAATGGATGACCTAGAACTACGTGTAGACCCTATAAACCGAGACGCCTACAAATAAAAAACCAAGACGGAGAGGGTAGTTCAACACGTATCTTTTTAGATCAATATAGTCGGGATTCACCAAGGAGCAAAACCAAGTGGTAGGCTGCTCCTGTCGTGTTGGCGTAGCAACTCAAGTAGGGTCAGTACACACACGAAATGGCGACACACTTAACAGGACCCCTTTGGCAGACATGTGGCTCATCCACCGTCTTGTTCCACGTGTGATGCACCAAATTACAGTTCGGAGCAGCGGTTGGAATTGGAGGCACCCCGGTCGTAGCACCGCAGTAGTAGAAAATGAGCGATGAGGGGTCAAATCACAAAGCCCCACCTTTCTCGCATTAAGCTGGACGGATGAAGCAACCATCATTTCACTCTAGCGCGCAAGAGCATAAAGAAAAGAGAAAACAATGATGCGTGCGGCAGCTACCTAGGGCACCCTAGGGTAGGGGTCTCCAGTACATATCCTTTTTTTGAAAGCGCCTCCACTACAAATTGGCTTCTCCCTCGTCCTCTTGAAGAAAACCGATGATGAGTGCGGCGGTAGGGTTTGTAGGACTACTACGGCGTGCGGTGCCACGTCGTAGTAAACGGGTTCGAGTCGACGCCTTAAATATGTGTGGGCCGCTTGGTTTTACGGGAACGAGGCAACATTTTGGGTTCGAGGACCAGTGGAGATATAGCACGTACAAAAAATTGTGGACGTAGGTTCTACCGAAAGGCAATGATGCATGGGCCCTGCATTTTGATATACCCGGGGCCGCGTGAAATTTGCTACTCTACTCAAAACTAGTAAGGTACACATGTATTGAACGCATGAGATTTCAAAACCAAATTATGAATAAATACACAATATAGCATGTACAGCTTTGAGTCATATATGCATGATGTAGATGTTTGTTTAGTTCTTATATTTCATCTCATTCAAAATCAATTAGTTTTATAAAAATGTTAAGATTCATGGGGCTGTGCATTGTAAATCATAAAGTAAAAAACAAATAATGGCAATTCATTTAGAAAAAATAATCAATTATGATACAGAAGATTCTAGAACAAAGGAGAAGTGCTTGTGTTTTGAGGTTTGTGCATTATGCTTAAGTTCAATCATGGAGTCTTCTAAATTGTACATGTGGTAGATCTGGTGGAATGTTGATGATATCCAATGGCCAGTAGTGCTTGGATTTGCCCATCTCTGCATTGTCGGGTTAGCTTCATCCAGCGACCATCTTTCAAAGTTATTGGCACACTATATAGTTCTTGTGCCATAGTTGCATGTTTTGGAAAAAAGCTACTAGTGGGTTGTACTATCTATTTAGGAATAGAAGATGTATACATGGAAGTTGTAGGGAAAGAGATGACATGGAGGATCTCAATTCCTATGAGTAGGGATTGGAAAAGAGATGTCATTTGGTTCACATCATAGGAACTTTTCTATTGAATCTAGAGATGACATGTATCTCAATTCCTATGAGGAGGGATTAGTAAAGAGATGTAATTTGGTTCATATCATAGGAACTTTTTATTGAATATACGCTAATGTTTATTTTCCTTTGAAATTAAGGGAGTATAGGAATCCATTCATATGAACCAAGTGGCTCTAAAGCTATAGAAATGATATCATGTTTATTTCCTTTGAAATGTAGAGTATATGAATCTATTCCTATGAACCAATTGGCTCTAAAGGAAAAAAATCTTATAAAAATCATATCATATAGAGTTCCTATGATATTCCTCGACACTAAAGGATGGTTGAAATTGCTGCGGCTGATACGATGGCCTTTCTTTGTAGACTCCTCACCCATCTTTATAGTTACCTCTCGAAGATGAATGAAATGATATATACAGGGTATTCTACATGTGCAATTTGGTACACGAAAACTCGGTAAAAGTTTGCGAGGTTCTAATTTTCAATAAAGCTATATGCATTGCATTTCGGAACGGAGGGAGCATACGGCAGTTGCTAACACTCACGTGGAAGATTTGTGTGTAGGAGGAGTGGCTGTTCTGTTAAATGACATGGCAAAACTGACACTGTCAGATGCCGATCTAACGGTTCTTATGGCGTTCGTCAGGAAAAGGGTTGTGGTGGACGTTTGTCGGATAATGATTTACGGACACATGCATTGCATTGATACATGCCCCCCTCTCTCTCACACACACGCACCCTCACGAGTCACAACTCTCCCGAGTCCTCTCGCAGACTCGCACATGGCACCCATCGTCTATCTGCAGGTAGACGTCACGCACATATGTGCTCTTCACACCCTACCCCCAGAACTTCTAAAAAAACAAAATACGGCGCGCACATTTTATTTTATCTCACACGTCACACACTTATATTATTACTCTTGCGGCGAACGTTCTTTGGGCATAGTATATATTGTACTCTCACGAAAAGAAGCGGTGCACGCACGCACTAGTTCTCTCACACCCACTCGCGGGTACACGTAGGAGCGCATTTTTTTGAAGACAGTACAACAAAATCACTCCACTATATATAAAAGCAGGAGCCTTAGCAATTGCTTTACTAGGGTTCCTCTCGTTCACTCTCTCATGCTCTCCAGATCTAAGCAAGACATAGGTGGCCACACACTCTCTCTCAGCTCACGGCTGGTCACAAATCCAGCCGGACAACCTCGACCGGGGCAGGGGGTGTAGGTGCATCGTTCATGCTGTCGTCGGCGGCGAGGGAGGAGACCAACGGCTACCCGCGCGTCCCGATCGGTGGCCGTGCCGTTCTCTCCGAGAGAGCGCCGGCTCGGGAGGGCCTCTGACCCCTTCTTCCTCCCTGCGGTATTGTGGCCAAGATGCAGCCTCCCGACGCCATCTTTGCCACATGCTGATGACCCTCAAGTATATATTCCTTCGAAACCTGCCTTGCTTTACTGCCCCAGCTCTTCCCCCTTCGTGTGGATCCTTTTCTACTTCCGTCCGCTGTTCCAAAGCCACCCAGACTTCTACTATTATTAGAAGTAAAGCTAGTTCATACAGTCAACTCAAAGCGTTGGTTCAAACAGGGAAGAAAGTGGGAAAGCTGTAGTATGAATCTAGGACTTGGTTCTAAGAGGAAACGGGGGAAAGTAGTAATATCTGTCACTGTTTAAATAACCGTATTTCATATTTGCGCAAACAGGGATGTCTGTCTCCATATCGTTTCGGGATGTCTGTCTCCGTATCGTTTCTATCCGCGCAATCAAAAGCACACACCTAAGTTTTAGTACAACTGCGCAAAATGAGATGGCTATCCCTCGTTGTCGTCGTCTAACCTCCCGTCTTCAAGTTATCCCTACATTGGTAGTAACTAAGGTAGAATGACCAACGCAATCTAAAAGAAGCTGATTCGTACGTTTTACTTCCTGATTGCAGTGCAGGGACGAGCGAAAACAACTGCATCCTAGTCCGGAATGCACTTTCTACCAGTTCATCCATGGACCAAGGACTAGCTGGCACGGCTGCACGGCGGTTTTTTGGACGGGTGCGCGGACAAGAGGCATTGTGGTCTGCTTATTTCTGCAAATAGCAGTGCTTAAATTTAGTGGAATGCACAAGAATTTCACCTGGTCAGTACACTGCATGGATCAGTTCAGCATTCCAGCTGAGACCACAATTATAATTGGTTATTCTGGAATGAGAGAACGTAACCCTGGATGGTGGCAACAAGAAAAAACCAGAGTGAACTCCAGGAAATTTAAGCCTGCCGGGAGGCCCTTTGCTCAGAGAAGCCTTAATTGTTTTTTCGTGATTTGTAAACCTTCTCACAACTTTGTCTTTTGCTGTGAACTAGTATATGTTTGTTATGTTCTATGAATCATTGAGATGTATAAAACTGCTTAACTTATGCTTTTCAAGATTTTTATGAAGACGAGTTTAATGTGAGTGTTCCACATGAGCGCTGGACTAGCGTTGAACGTTTGGAATTTATTACATTGTGGCCTCAATTAACTGCATGAACCACTGTAACAAGATACATAGTTGCTTATATGTCAGACAGCAGATTGTTGATTGTTAGCTGGTCGATAGCCTAGTGTTGAAGCGAGCTAAGCCAATGTGCCGTGTTTTGCACAACTGCTTACAAGTGGGGTAGCACCAACAGTGTTTACAAGTACTTATGTATACGTCGGCGCATGGTTCTTCAACGAGTGCTCTATTTCATCAAAACACACACTGCTCGTATGATAAACCGTGACAACTTATGTCTTACCATGCCATATTCATGAAAAAACTAGTGAGGACGCATCTGTTCGGCAACAATTACGATGGTTCTCACATGATTCACGGGCACACAAAAGTAGCAGCAGTTCCCATAGACGGATTCAAATAGAGTACTAGCCCCAGAGGGGTCGATAACAGGCAAGGTTCGGATAATTAGACATAATCCAAACTACTACTCCCTCCGTCCCAAAATAAGTGACTCAACTTGCCACTAACTTTATACTAAAGTTAGTACAAAGTTGAGTCACTTATTTTGGGACAGAGGGAGTATTAAACACTAGCTGGGGAAACTATTTCATGCCTTGATCTAATTTGGGCTGGACACAAGACAGACCTTGCCATGAACATCATCGAGGACGTCCCGCAGCATCTCAATCCTGTGAACCTTCATGAAGACAACCTTGTGGCCTTGCCACTGATAAACTTGTTTGTGGAGGCATGCCACGTCATCTTCCTGCGTAAGCTTGACAAGAACAGTATGCCTCACAAACGAAGGAGTAGCTTTGAACTTATGGTGCTTCAGTACACCCTGGACAACACGCCCGACAACAGTGAGGCTGGAATACACCTATTCATTGGTATAACCGCAAATGGCTTCCAGGATCCAACAGCCTAAGAACTCTATTTTCCTAGTGCGTATATTCAGGTCGTCCGCCTCATAGCAAGTGACATGCACAACCACACAATCCTTGTCTGCATCAGGGCTCTAATTGAAACAGAAACAAATTCTGAATTACTTTTCAGTATAAGAAACACAAGTTATTTAAACCACTATGTATAGCATGGCATCAAAGCTAATAAAATTTTGCATTATTAATCACCACATACTTCCTTTTTTAAAAAAATCACCACATACTTAGATGAAAAACCACAATCGAGATCGGCAAA
>NC_041391.1:186749712-186757965 GCF_002162155.2 Triticum dicoccoides | reverse complement strand
GTATCTGGGGTCGGCTCGGTGGTTGCCTCCATCTTCTTGGAGCTCTCTGTCTCGTGGGGATCAGCCTGCCGCGTCTGCTCCAATATCGGCAGGTCTTTGCCTGGTTCTCCTTGGTCCATCATGAAACTGACGAATACTAGGAGACCACTGAAAGGAAAACACAATCGCAATGAAAATGAAACAAAAAAGAGAGTGAGGATCGGTTACTGCTTTGCAAAAGTTCTTTTTTTTTCTTCGAACGAAAATATACCAACATCACAGATCCGCTTACCTTCCCTTCGTTGGGAGAGAAGAACAGTGGCAGATGCGAGTGTTTCCTTTCTTGAAGACGGTGAGGGAGAAGGGGATTCAGCAAAGAGTGAAATGATGGTTGCTTCGTCCGTCAGACTTAGACTGCGGGGAGGTGGGGTTTTGTGATACGACGGCTTGTTACTGCCACACTATGACCGGGGTGACTCTCCGCCTGCATACTGCCTTCTAATTTGGTGGATGGCATTTGGGCCCGCGCGCTGCATGGCCCGCATGTCGGTGAACAAAAGTATAACGGCATTCAGTAGAGGGAGACGTTTCAATGACCTAGGAGGAGCCAGAAGCGGTAGAGTGTCTCCACTGTACTAGTAGTAATTGTTTTTCTGGGTAGCTGTAGAGTGTCTCCACTTTACTAGTAGTAATTGTTTCTCTGGGCTCAAGACAAAACAACCAATCCACACTAGTAAATAGTCAAATCAATTCAAAAGGCGCTACCCACACCCAGCACACCCCCCCCCAAAAAACCTGGGTGCTCTTCTTCCTCCTCGCTCCCACCCACCTCACGTCAGCTTGCTCCACTCGTACCCCCAAATTCCTCACCTCACTCCTACAAAAAACTCCAGCTCCCCTTCTTCCTCACTCCTACAGAAAACCCCCAGCTCCCCTTCTTCTTCGCTCGCACTACAACTAGGCTCGTCATTCGTTACTCTGCTCAAATCCGTGAGCGCGACGCGACGCCCTCGAGGAAAATGGAGTCGGCTGACCCCAGCGCCAAGAAGATGAGGCTCCCGCCAGCGGCGACGCCTGTTGTAGATCCCGCATCCGGCAGCGCGGGGAGAAGCGGCGACCCCGCCCCCACCGGATCCTAGGAACCCGTAGAATCTCGGGTGGACCGCATCAGCGATCTCCCGGAAGCCGTCCTTGGGGATATCATCTCGCTTCTCCCCACCAAGTATTGCTGCCGCACCGAAGTCCTCTCAATTCGGTGGCGCCCTCTATGGCGCGCCGTGCCCCTTAATCTCGACTGTCGTCATCTATCTCTCTTCAATGATTTTGAAATCCCCAGAGCCATCATCTTCTCCCACCAGGGCTCCGTTCAAAGCCTCTGCATCCCTTCATGCTACCTGAGCAAGCATACGATGCACTGCACGGTGGACGCCTGGCTGAAATCCCCTAAATTCACAAAACTACAGCTGCTTGAGTTCTACTATTCCCCTGGAAATCACATACCACGTACCGAACGCCATGAACTTGTGCCCTCAGCACCGATGTCCATCTCGCAGTTTTCCTCCTCTCTCCACACCGCCACCTTTGCATTGTGCTACCTACCAGACAATCTGGTACTAAACCTCTGACTCCCATTTCTCAAGACACTTTCACTTGTGCAGGTTCGTATATCGGAGGCCTCATTGCACAGCATCATCCACTCCAGTTGCCCTGCACTGGAGTGCTTGGTGCTTGTTTTCACAGTTAGAATCGGTTGTCTCCAAATAAAGTTGCCTAACCTTGTAAGAATTGGAATTTCTTTTGACGGAAGGCAGCTCATCATCCAAGATGCCCCTTCACTTCAAAGGTTGATCCTTGATTCTAGTTATTCACCGTTGCAAATAACCGTCCTCTCTGCGCCTAAACTGGAGACCTTGGGTGTAATACATGATCTCTGTGCTCATTTCAATATGGTGTTTGGCTCCACAGCTCTTCAGGTACTTTATATTATCATCTACACTTGTAACCATAAGCTGCATTTTAAATTTCTGCGCATAATTTATATATCATCTTGGAGTACACATTTTGTACTAATATTATGTTCTATGCTCAATGAAGAGTTTCTCCATGGATGGCCTATCAATGGTGCTGGATTCTGTTAAGATCTTATATATCCAAATGAATAGTTTTGATCTAAACAAGATTATTGGCTTGCTGCAATGCTTCCATGTCTGGAGAAGTTGTATATAAAGGTGATAATTTCACGCACATTGGAAGCCCGCATATAGTGTACTAGAATTAACCGTTTAGCTGTTGCTCTTTCGACACTCTTCTTTTAGACCTTAATTGTTTTCAATCTTCATGTCTATTTAGGCAACAGGACGGGGTAAGAAAGTTATAACCAATCAGTGGATTCGTAAGCATCGAGATTTTCTCACTTATCATGAGATTCGATTGAAGACAATAACGCTAGAACGATATGTAGCCAACCGTGCAAACACAAGATTTGTCACATTCTTCCTGTTGAATGCGAGGTTACTATTGTCCATCAGGCTTAAGTTTATCAGCAGCATGGTTTTGACGGATGGGTATGTCGAAGAGCAAAAAAAGGAGTTTCAGGTGGGCAAAAGAGCTTCTGAACGTGCCGGGCTTCTATTTACAACATATTGTGGTCATAATCCAGTAAATTTTACGACCCAGGATGTTCATTCTATGGACCTGACCGATTCATTTCACTGTGACTGCCAAAAACAGTGCTGGAGTTAAATGTTGTTGCCCTTTTCAATCTAGTTTCTTTTGTAAACCTGATGAACAATCAACCCTTGTGCTTTTGTACAGTTTGTAAGTTGGAGTTAGATGTTCCTGCCTTTTTCAACTCGGCTATGACTGTCATATTTTCTTTGAAACAAGGCAAATGGCTTGCCATTCGTTTAATTTAGTGTGAAATATTGTAACAAATCACAACCAAGGGAAATAACATCACTCACGTTGGCTGCTTGAGCTCACAGTGCATTACAGAAGCCAAGTGATTAGCCCCCACCAGCACCCACAAACTTATTTCGAACTAGCACATCAAATGGGCTGTAAATTTTCATAGGAAAGGCTGCATGACCGTGACAGATTTGGATTCTGACATCTGTCGTGTATCTTCTATCTCTTGTCTTCTTCTTCCTCCAGCCGCCCAAACCAAACCACCCCGTCGGCTCCGCCTGCTCCCGCCTCCCATGGCTGGCTGCGCCTCCGCCGCCCTACCGTATGTACCCTCCAACGTTGGCCAGTCCCTCCCTCTATTCCCCCACATGTCCTGTTATTCTCCGTGACGTCAGCCCCAACACGCACCCGTGCCCGAACCAGTCAACCCTCGTACTCCCCTCCGCCTGCGACTGGACTGGCGCATCTTCAACGACTCCTGTTCGTTCCGTCCGAGCCCTCGTTGTTGTCCTCTGCCTTGCGGCCTTGGTTCGCTCGCCGTGCGCGGTGCACGGCCCTCTTGCGTTGTCAACGTCGTCAACAACCGAGAGGAGCAAGGAGATGACTATACGTGGAGAGGATGACAATAGGGACCCACCAGCGTCATGGCAGTACGCAAGCAAGTGCCTCTATAGTACAAGCCCAAAAATATGGTTCCTCCTAATGGTTGGATATCTGGGGCTCACGCCATTATCAATGTAGTCAATAAACGAGAGAATTACACTACGAGCGGCTGACACCAGGGACCCAGCAAGCCGCGCAGTTTTTTTTGAGGAACAAGCAGTTGTTATTTATACTAGTTTTAGCGACGGATCAGGGTAACAACGGGGCTGTGCGGGGGTTGTGGCCCGTCTTGCCAGGGTTTTATTTATGTTTACCACATCATGAGCCAAGTTGTGTTTTTTTCTTGCTGAAAATGGCTAGCCCAGTTCTATTTTTTAAAAGAAATACCCAAACAAGGCGTACTTGCTTTATCGGCCCTACTGGGCTGCAAATCTTTCAAGACGATGAGAGTTTCATTCGGTTTGCCTAGAAATGGCCTGTACATTTTTTAAAACACATCAAACCGGGAATTAGTTTCAACTTTTTTTTAATTACAAGATCTTAAATCCCATTGATTTTTATGCGTGGACAATTATTTGGATTTTATATTTATATAAATTATTTTTCAAAATAGTTTGAATGTGAATCGATATTTCTGGATTAAAAACAGTTGACCGCACCGAAATATGCAAAAATTCGTATACTTTTTAACCATGGCCACAATATGGGGTGTAATGCTAACAAAAAGAAGATGGGCTCCAAAAATAATCTTAAGAATTAGCAAATGGGCTGTACATTATTAGAAATAATGGCAGATGAGCTGTATGCTGTTTTCCACAGATTTGAGGCTGACTTGCGCGCCTAGTATAGGTTGACGCGTATGCTTTCATCAAAAAAAGGTTGACGCACACGCAACGCCCTGTCAACTTAGTCAACACACGAGAGCAGTGATTGTTGGATGTCCATCCAACGGCTGTCGTGCTTCTTCAATCTCTGCTCTTCATGCTCCAGCCGCTCAAACAAGCGCCGGCGGGACTGCCTGCTCCCTCCTCCCGCGGCTGGCTATGCTGCCGCGCAGGCCTCACGGCCCCACCGTATTCCCATCACTGGCTAGCCATCCCTCTAGTCACCCACACATGTTGTTATTCTCCAGCGATGGCAGACGAACCAGTAAACCCTCGTACTCCTCCGCGTGGGAAACAACTGCGGAGTATCCCTGGCTCCATGTCGTTCCCTTCCTAGGCCTCGCCGTCGTCCACTGCCCTGGCGCTCTCGGCGTGGCCTGGTCAACATGGTCAATGAACGACATCCATCGGAAGTGGACTGTACGTGGAGAGGCTGACAGCTGGGTCCATGGCCGCACGCAAGGAAATGCCTCCTTATTACGCGCAAAATAATGATTCCTACACCTGACAGCTAGGACCCACAGGAAGGGCCTCTATATTTCACGAAAAAATGTTCCCCCCACTGACAAGTCGGACCCACCAGCTATATCTTCGCACGCAAGGAAGTGCCTCCTTAATACGCCCAAAAAGAATGAATACCCCCCTGCTAGCTGGGACTCACCATATTGTTGGGCTGACTTGTGGGCCTACTAAGTTGACGGGGACGGAGGGCTTTGTCAACTTAGTCAATACTCCAGTGACCGTATGATGT
Organism: Triticum dicoccoides; assembly: GCF_002162155.2. NCBI lineage: Eukaryota > Viridiplantae > Streptophyta > Magnoliopsida > Poales > Poaceae > Triticum > Triticum dicoccoides. The sequence goes on along the minus strand of NC_041391.1, from coordinate 186,752,841 downwards.
CCATCCAACAGCCATAGTGCTTCTTCAACCTCTGGTCTTCTTGCTCCAGCTGCCCAAAGCAGCGCCGGTCATGCCGCCTGCTCCTACCTCCCGTGGCCGGCTGTGCTACTGCCTGCTCCTACCTCCCGTGGCCCGGCTCCACGTCGTCCCCTTCCTAGGACTCACCTCGTCCACCGCCGTGGTGCTCTCAGCGTGGCATGGTCAATGTGGTCAATGACCGACTTCCATCGGAAGAGTACTGTATGTGGAGAGGCTGACAGCTGGGTCCACGACAGCCGCAAGGAAGTGCCTCCTTATTATGCGGAAAATAATTATTCCTCCACCTGACAGCGGGGACCCACCGGACGGGCCACCAGTATTTTGCGAAAAAAATTGTTTCCCCCTGACTGCTAGGACCCACCGGACGGGCCATTGTATTTCGTGAAAAAAACATTCCCCTCGCTGTCAGCTCGGACCCACCGGAAGTGCCTCCTTATTACGCACAAAAGAAATGAATACTCCCCCGGCTAGCTGGGACCCACTTGTGGGCCTACTAAGTTGACGGGGACGAAAGGCTTTCTCAACTTAGTTAATATGAACGATTCTAGCTCCAGTGACCGTACGATGTCCATCCAACGGCCGTAGTGCTTCTTCAACCTCTGGTCTTCTTGCTCCAGCCGCCCAAAGCAGCGCCGGTCGTGCCGCATGCTCCTGCCTCCCGTGGCCGGCTATGCTGCCGCGGAGGCCTCACCGCCCCCTACTATTCCCACTGCTGGCCAGGCCCTACGGCGACGGCAGCCTCACACCGCAGCCGAACCAGTGAACCCTCGTACTCCTCACCGCGCGGGCTTCCATTTCCGCGTCTTCCCCGGCTCCGTGTCGTCCCCTTCCTAGGCCTCGCCGTCGTCCACCGCCGTTGTGCTCTCTGCGCGGCGTGGTCAATGTGGTCAAGGAACGACTTCCATCGGAAGAGTACTGTACGTGGAGAGGCTGACAGCTGGGTCCATGGCCACAACCCAGTTTTTTTGTGATTTGCCAAGTAAGTCGCTTTGTCAGGCCTGTTGGGCTGCAAATCTTTCAAGACGAGGAGAGCTTTCATTCGGCTGGCCGAGAAAATGGCCCATCAGTATTGAGAAATGGACTGTACATTTTTAAAACACATCAAACCGGCAATTAGTTTCAAATATTTTTTTTCATTTCAAGATTTTAAATTACATTAATTTTTATGCGTGGAGAATTTGTTGGATTTTATATTGATATACATTTATTTTTAAAATCAGTTTGAATGTGAGTTGAAATTTCGGGATTAAAAACAGTTCGGACCGCACCGAAATATGCAAAATTTCGTATAATTTTTTAACCGTGACCACAATATGGGCTGTAATGCTAACAAAAAGAATATGGGCTCCAAAAAAACCTTAAGAATTAGCAAATGGGTTGTAAATTATTAGAAATAATGGCAGATGGGCTGTATGCTGTTTTCCATAGATTTGAGGCTTTCCTAAAAAAGGTTGACGCACAAGCAGTGACGGTTGGATGTCCATCCAACGGCCATCGTGCTTCTTCAATCTCTGCTCTTCCTGCTCCAGACGCTCAAACAAGCGCCGGCGGGACTGCCTGCCCCCTCCTCCCTGCGGTCGGCTGTGCTGCCGCGCGGGCCTCACCGCCCCACCGTACTCCCATCACTCGCCTAGCCATCCCTCAACTCATCCACACCTGTTGTTATTCTCCGGCGACGGCAGACGAACCGGTAAACCCTCGTACAGTCGTACTCCTCTCCGCATGGGAAACAACTGCCGAGTCTTCCCTGCCTCCGTGTCGTCCCCTTCCTAGGCCTCGCTGTCGTCCACCGCCGTGGTGCTCTCGGCACGGCGTGGTCAATGTGGTCAACGACCGACTTCCATCGGAAGAGTACTGTGCGTGGAGAGGCTGATAGCTGGGTCCACGGCTGCAGCAAGGAAGTGCCTCCTTATTACACGCAAAATAATTATTCCTCCACCTGACAGCGGGGACCCACCAGACGGGCCACCGTATTTTGCGAAAAAACATTTCCCCCTGACTGCTAGGACCCACCAGCTACACCTTTGCACGCAAGGAAGTGCGTCCGGGCAAAAAAAAACGATTCGCCCCCCTGACTGCTGGGACCCACCAGCTACATCTTCGCACGCAAGGAAGTGCGTCCAGGCAAAAAAACAAAACATTTCGCCCCCTAACTGCTGGGACCCACCAGCTACATCTTCGCAGGCAACGAAGTGCCTGACAGTCGGGACCCACCTGGTCGAAGCGTACGTAGCGTTGTCATTCTGGTCACGAACGTGTACGTACATCGATGTAGAGGCGCGCACGTGTCGTAGTAGAGGCGCACACGTAGCATGTACACGTATGTACAGCGGCGAGGGTGCAAGAAAGAAAATACGGCCACGTACGTACATACGGGCAGGGTCTCAAACGCCTACTCGCGCATACGTACATGGCTGGGTTGGAACGGAGAAATAGCATCGTCGTCGTGTTCATGGGGAGGCAACAGAATGCGCCGTGTTCATTGGGAGGCAAAGGAATGCGTCGTGTTCATCGGGAGGCAACGGAACGCGTGGGAGACAACCGGCTTAGACGGAACAAGCGATGGAAACGAGGCCTGGCGTACCGCACAACGGAGGAAACGAACCTCCTACGTTCGGAACGGGGTCATGTTGATCGGGAGGGGTGTGGCGTACCGCAAAACAGAGGAAACAGACCTCCTACGGTCGAAACGGGGGTCCTGTTGATCGGGAGGGGTGTGGCATACCGAAAACGCACGAAACGGACTTGTGTTGGAGCGCTACGGTCGAAACGAGGGTCATGTTCATCGGGAGGGGTGTAGCGTACCGCAAAACGGGACTCCATGGGATACTATTCATCTCCACCGTCGACCTCCTCCAGCCTCCACGGGCTACCGTCCACCTCCTCCAGCCTCCACGGGCTCTTGTTCATCCAGCCTCCACCGCGCGCTACTCCACCGGCTACTGTTCAACCACCCCTCCACCGTCTACTGTTCATCCATCCCTCCACCGTCTACTGTTCATCCAGCCCTCCACACCACGGGGTCCTGTTCAACCACCCCTCCACGGCCACCCCTCCATCGTCTACTATTCATCCAGCCCTCCACACCAC